>NW_027194911.1:0-39205 GCF_032444005.1 Ranitomeya imitator
GATGACTGGTTAAAATTTTTGGTGGTTTCTTGTTCAGTCCATAGGCCTACATCATGTGGCAAACCGGTGAGCATGTGGCTCTATTAGTATAGGAGATACCTGAAAACATATCACACTTTTCATCATAGTGCTTTTACCAATGCATAAAATGCATGGAGAAGTCATTTCGAATGACTGGTCCTCAGTGTTGTGAGAACGATGACTGGTTAAAATTTTTGGTGGTTTCTTGTTCAGTCCATAGGCCTACATCATGTGGCAAACCGGTGAGCATGTGGCTCTATTAGTATAGGAGATACCTGAAAACATATCACACTTTTCATCATAGTGCTTTTACCAATGCATAAAATGCATGGAGAAGTCATTTCGAATGACTGGTCCTCAGTGTTGTGAGAACGATGACTGGTTAAAATTTTTGGTGGTTTCTTGTTCAGTCCATAGGCCTACATCATGTGGCAAACCGGTGAGCATGTGGCTCTATTAGTATAGGAGATACCTGAAAACATATCACACTTTTCATCATAGTGCTTTTACCAATGCATAAAATGCATGGAGAAGTCATTTCGAATGACTGGTCCTCAGTGTTGTGAGAACGATGACTGGTTAAAATTTTTGGTGGTTTCTTGTTCAGTCCATAGGCCTACATCATGTGGCAAACCGGTGAGCATGTGGCTCTATTAGTATAGGAGATACCTGAAAACATATCACACTTTTCATCATAGTGCTTTTACCAATGCATAAAATGCATGGAGAAGTCATTTCGAATGACTGGTCCTCAGTGTTGTGAGAACGATGACTGGTTAAAATTTTTGGTGGTTTCTTGTTCAGTCCATAGGCCTACATCATGTGGCAAACCGGTGAGCATGTGGCTCTATTAGTATAGGAGATACCTGAAAACATATCACACTTTTCAATCATAGTGCTTTTACCAATGCATAAAATGCATGGAGAAGTCATTTCGAATGACTGGTCCTCAGTGTTGTGAGAATGATGACTGGTTAAAATTTTTGGTGGTTTCTTGTTCAGTCCATAGGCCTACATCATGTGGCAAACCGGTGAGCATGTGGCTCTATTAGTATAGGAGATACCTGAAAACATATCACACTTTTCATCATAGTGCTTTTACCAATGCATAAAATGCATGGAGAAGTCATTTCGAATGACTGGTCCTCAGTGTTGTGAGAACGATGACTGGTTAAAATTTTTGGTGGTTTCTTGTTCAGTCCATAGGCCTACATCATGTGGCAAACCGGTGAGCATGTGGCTCTATTAGTATAGGAGATACCTGAAAACATATCACACTTTTCATCATAGTGCTTTTACCAATGCATAAAATGCATGGAGAAGTCATTTCGAATGACTGGTCCTCAGTGTTGTGAGAACGATGACTGGTTAAAATTTTTGGTGGTTTCTTGTTCAGTCCATAGGCCTACCTCATGTGGCAAACCGGTGAGCATGTGGCTCTATTAGTATAGGAGATACCTGAAAACATATCACACTTTTCATCATAGTGCTTTTACCAATGCATAAAATGCATGGAGAAGTCATTTCGAATGACTGGTCCTCAGTGTTGTGAGAACGATGACTGGTTAAAATTTTTGGTGGTTTCTTGTTCAGTCCATAGGCCTACATCATGTGGCAAACCGGTGAGCATGTGGCTCTATTAGTATAGGAGATACCTGAAAACATATCACACTTTTCATCATAGTGCTTTTACCAATGCATAAAATGCATGGAGAAGTCATTTCGAATGACTGGTCCTCAGTGTTGTGATAACGATGACTGGTTAAAATTTTTGGTGGTTTCTTGTTCAGTCCATAGGCCTACATCATGTGGCAAACCGGTGAGCATGTGGCTCTATTAGTATAGGAGATACCTGAAAACATATCACACTTTTCAATCATAGTGCTTTTACCAATGCATAAAATGCATGGAGAAGTCATTTCGAATGACTGGTCCTCAGTGTTGTGAGAACGATGACTGGTTAAAATTTTTGGTGGTTTCTTGTTCAGTCCATAGGCCTACATCATGTGGCAAACCGGTGAGCATGTGGCTCTATTAGTATAGGAGATACCTGAAAACATATCACACTTCTAAAACAATCCACAGTGAGGAGATTGGAACAAAACAAAATCCTCTAAACTGCATGCTCGCAAACGCCAGAAGCCTGACAAACAAGATGGAAGAACTAGAAGCAGAAATATCTACAGGTAACTTTGACATAGTGGGAATAACTGAGACATGGTTAGATGAAAGCTATGACTGGGCAGTTAACTTACAGGGTTACAGTCTGTTTAGAAAGGATCGTAAAAATCGGAGAGGAGGAGGGGTTTGTCTCTATGTAAAGTCTTGTCTAAAGTCCACTTTAAGGGAGGATATTAGCGAAGGGAATGAGGATGTCGAGTCCATATGGGTCGAAATTCATGGAGGGAAAAATGGTAACAAAATTCTTATTGGGGTCTGTTACAAACCCCCAAATATAACAGAAACCATGGAAAGTCTACTTCTAAAGCAGATAGATGAAGCTGCAACCCATAATGAGGTCCTGGTTATGGGGGACTTTAACTACCCGGATATTAACTGGGAAACAGAAACCTGTGAAACCCATAAAGGCAACAGGTTTCTGCTAATAACCAAGAAAAATTATCTTTCACAATTGGTGCAGAATCCAACCAGAGGAGCAGCACTTTTAGACCTAATACTATCTAATAGACCTGACAGAATAACAAATCTGCAGGTGGTTGGGCATTTAGGAAATAGCGACCACAATATTGTGCAGTTTCACCTGTCTTTCACTAGGGGGACTTGTCAGGGAGTCACAAAAACATTGAACTTTAGGAAGGCAAAGTTTGAACAGCTTAGAGATGCCCTTAATCTGGTAGACTGGGACAATATCCTCAGAAATGAGAATACAGATAATAAATGGGAAATGTTTAAGAACATCCTAAATAGGCAGTGTAAGCGGTTTATACCTTGTGGGAATAAAAGGACTAGAAATAGGAAAAACCCAATGTGGCTAAACAAAGAAGTAAGACAGGCAATTAACAGTAAAAAGAAAGCATTTGCACTACTAAAGCAGGATGGCACCATTGAAGCTCTAAAAAACTATAGGGAGAAAAATACTTTATCTAAAAAACTAATTAAAGCTGCCAAAAAGGAAACAGAGAAGCACATTGCTAAGGAGAGTAAAACTAATCCCAAACTGTTCTTCAACTATATCAATAGTAAAAGAATAAAAACTGAAAATGTAGGCCCCTTAAAAAATAGTGAGGAAAGAATGGTTGTAGATGACGAGGAAAAAGCTAACATATTAAACACCTTCTTCTCCACGGTATTCACGGTGGAAAATGAAATGCTAGGTGAAATCCCAAGAAACAATGAAAACCCTATATTAAGGGTCACCAATCTAACCCAAGAAGAGGTGCGAAACCGGCTAAATAAGATTAAAATAGATAAATCTCCGGGTCCGGATGGCATACACCCACGAGTACTAAGAGAACTAAGTAATGTAATAGATAAACCATTATTTCTTATTTTTAGTGACTCTATAGCAACAGGGTCTATTCCGCAGGACTGGCGCATAGCAAATGTGGTGCCAATATTCAAAAAGGGCTCTAAAAGTGAACCTGGAAATTATAGGCCAGTAAGTCTAACCTCTATTGTTGGTAAAATATTTGAAGGGTTTCTGAGGGATGTTATTCTGGATTATCTCAATGAGAATAACTGTTTAACTCCATATCAGCATGGGTTTATGAGAAATCGCTCCTGTCAAACCAATCTAATCAGTTTTTATGAAGAGGTAAGCTATAGACTGGACCACGGTGAGTCATTGGACGTGGTATATCTCGATTTTTCCAAAGCGTTTGATACCGTGCCGCACAAGAGGTTGGTACACAAAATGAGAATGCTTGGTCTGGGGGAAAATGTGTGTAAATGGGTTAGTAACTGGCTTAGTGATAGAAAGCAGAGGGTGGTTATAAATGGTATAGTCTCTAACTGGGTCGAAGTGACCAGTGGGGTACCGCAGGGGTCAGTATTGGGACCTGTTCTCTTCAACATATTCATTAATGATCTGGTAGAAGGTTTACACAGTAAAATATCAATATTTGCAGATGATACAAAACTATGTAAAGCAGTTAATACAAGAGAAGATAGTATTCTGCTACAGATGGATCTGGATAAGTTGGAAACTTGGGCTGAAAGGTGGCAGATGAGGTTTAACAATGATAAATGTAAGGTTATACACATGGGAAGAGGGAATCAATATCACCATTACACACTGAACGGGAAACCACTGGGTAAATCTGACAGGGAGAAGGACTTGGGGATCCTAGTTAATGATAAACTTACCTGGAGCAGCCAGTGCCAGGCAGCAGCTGCCAAGGCAAACAGGATCATGGGGTGCATTAAAAGAGGTCTGGATACACATGATGAGAGCATTATACTGCCTCTGTACAAATCCCTAGTTAGACCGCACATGGAGTACTGTGTCCAGTTTTGGGCACCGGTGCTCAGGAAGGATATAATGGAACTAGAGAGAGTACAAAGGAGGGCAACAAAATTAATAAAGGGGATGGGAGAACTACAATACCCAGATAGATTAGCGAAATTAGGATTATTTAGTCTAGAAAAAAGACGACTGAGGGGCGATCTAATAACCATGTATAAGTATATAAGGGGACAATACAAATATCTCGCTGAGGATCTGTTTATACCAAGGAAGGTGATGGGCACAAGGGGGCATTCTTTGCGTCTGGAGGAGAGAAGGTTTTTCCACCAACATAGAAGAGGATTCTTTACTGTTAGGGCAGTGAGAATCTGGAATTGCTTGCCTGAGGAGGTGGTGATGGCGAACTCAGTCGAGGGGTTCAAGAGAGGCCTGGATGTCTTCCTGGAGCAGAACAATATTGTATCATACAATTATTAGGTTCTGTAGAAGGACGTAGATCTGGGTATTTATTATGATGGAATATAGGCTGAACTGGATGGACAAATGTCTTTTTTCGGCCTTACTAACTATGTTACTATGTTACTATGTTACTTTTCATCATAGTGCTTTTACCAATGCATAAAATGCATGGAGAAGTCATTTCGAATGACTGGTCCTCAGTGTTGTGAGAACGATGACTGGTTAAAATTTTTGGTGGTTTCTTGTTCAGTCCATAGGCCTACATCATGTGGCAAACCGGTGAGCATGTGGCTCTATTAGTATAGGAGATACCTGAAAACATATCACACTTTTCAATCATAGTGCTTTTACCAATGCATAAAATGCATGGAGAAGTCATTTCGAATGACTGGTCCTCAGTGTTGTGAGAACGATGACTGGTTAAAATTTTTGGTGGTTTCTTGTTCAGTCCATAGGCCTACATCATGTGGCAAACCGGTGAGCATGTGGCTCTATTAGTATAGGAGATACCTGAAAACATATCACACTTTTCATCATAGTGCTTTTACCAATGCATAAAATGCATGGAGAAGTCATTTCGAATGACTGGTCCTCAGTGTTGTGAGAACGATGACTGGTTAAAATTTTTGGTGGTTTCTTGTTCAGTCCATAGGCCTACATCATGTGGCAAACCGGTGAGCATGTGGCTCTATTAGTATAGGAGATACCTGAAAACATATCACACTTTTCATCATAGTGCTTTTACCAATGCATAAAATGCATGGAGAAGTCATTTCGAATGACTGGTCCTCAGTGTTGTGAGAACGATGACTGGTTAAAATTTTTGGTGGTTTCTTGTTCAGTCCATAGGCCTACATCATGTGGCAAACCGGTGAGCATGTGGCTCTATTAGTATAGGAGATACCTGAAAACATATCACACTTTTCAATCATAGTGCTTTTACCAATGCATAAAATGCATGGAGAAGTCATTTCGAATGACTGGTCCTCAGTGTTGTGAGAACGATGACTGGTTAAAATTTTTGGTGGTTTCTTGTTCAGTCCATAGGCCTACATCATGTGGCAAACCGGTGAGCATGTGGCTCTATTAGTATAGGAGATACCTGAAAACATATCACACTTTTCATCATAGTGCTTTTACCAATGCATAAAATGCATGGAGAAGTCATTTCGAATGACTGGTCCTCAGTGTTGTGAGAACGATGACTGGTTAAAATTTTTGGTGGTTTCTTGTTCAGTCCATAGGCCTACATCATGTGGCAAACCGGTGAGCATGTGGCTCTATTAGTATAGGAGATACCTGAAAACATATCACACTTTTCATCATAGTGCTTTTACCAATGCATAAAATGCATGGAGAAGTCATTTCGAATGACTGGTCCTCAGTGTTGTGAGAACGATGACTGGTTAAAATTTTTGGTGGTTTCTTGTTCAGTCCATAGGCCTACATCATGTGGCAAACCGGTGAGCATGTGGCTCTATTAGTATAGGAGATACCTGAAAACATATCACACTTTTCATCATAGTGCTTTTACCAATGCATAAAATGCATGGAGAAGTCATTTCGAATGACTGGTCCTCAGTGTTGTGAGAACGATGACTGGTTAAAATTTTTGGTGGTTTCTTGTTCAGTCCATAGGCCTACATCATGTGGCAAACCGGTGAGCATGTGGCTCTATTAGTATAGGAGATACCTGAAAACATATCACACTTTTCATCATAGTGCTTTTACCAATGCATAAAATGCATGGAGAAGTCATTTCGAATGACTGGTCCTCAGTGTTGTGAGAACGATGACTGGTTAAAATTTTTGGTGGTTTCTTGTTCAGTCCATAGGCCTACATCATGTGGCAAACCGGTGAGCATGTGGCTCTATTAGTATAGGAGATACCTGAAAACATATCACACTTTTCAATCATAGTGCTTTTACCAATGCATAAAATGCATGGAGAAGTCATTTCGAATGACTGGTCCTCAGTGTTGTGAGAACGATGACTGGTTAAAATTTTTGGTGGTTTCTTGTTCAGTCCATAGGCCTACATCATGTGGCAAACCGGTGAGCATGTGGCTCTATTAGTATAGGAGATACCTGAAAACATATCACACTTTTCATCATAGTGCTTTTACCAATGCATAAAATGCATGGAGAAGTCATTTCGAATGACTGGTCCTCAGTGTTGTGAGAACGATGACTGGTTAAAATTTTTGGTGGTTTCTTGTTCAGTCCATAGGCCTACATCATGTGGCAAACCGGTGAGCATGTGGCTCTATTAGTATAGGAGATACCTGAAAACATATCACACTTTTCATCATAGTGCTTTTACCAATGCATAAAATGCATGGAGAAGTCATTTCGAATGACTGGTCCTCAGTGTTGTGAGAACGATGACTGGTTAAAATTTTTGGTGGTTTCTTGTTCAGTCCATAGGCCTACATCATGTGGCAAACCGGTGAGCATGTGGCTCTATTAGTATAGGAGATACCTGAAAACATATCACACTTTTCATCATAGTGCTTTTACCAATGCATAAAATGCATGGAGAAGTCATTTCGAATGACTGGTCCTCAGTGTTGTGAGAACGATGACTGGTTAAAATTTTTGGTGGTTTCTTGTTCAGTCCATAGGCCTACATCATGTGGCAAACCGGTGAGCATGTGGCTCTATTAGTATAGGAGATACCTGAAAACATATCACACTTTTCATCATAGTGCTTTTACCAATGCATAAAATGCATGGAGAAGTCATTTCGAATGACTGGTCCTCAGTGTTGTGAGAACGATGACTGGTTAAAATTTTTGGTGGTTTCTTGTTCAGTCCATAGGCCTACATCATGTGGCAAACCGGTGAGCATGTGGCTCTATTAGTATAGGAGATACCTGAAAACATATCACACTTTTCATCATAGTGCTTTTACCAATGCATAAAATGCATGGAGAAGTCATTTCGAATGACTGGTCCTCAGTGTTGTGAGAACGATGACTGGTTAAAATTTTTGGTGGTTTCTTGTTCAGTCCATAGGCCTACATCATGTGGCAAACCGGTGAGCATGTGGCTCTATTAGTATAGGAGATACCTGAAAACATATCACACTTTTCATCATAGTGCTTTTACCAATGCATAAAATGCATGGAGAAGTCATTTCGAATGACTGGTCCTCAGTGTTGTGAGAACGATGACTGGTTAAAATTTTTGGTGGTTTTTTGTTCAGTCCATAGGCCTACATCATGTGGCAAACCGGTGAGCATGTGGCTCTATTAGTATAGGAGATACCTGAAAACATATCACACTTTTCATCATAGTGCTTTTACCAATGCATAAAATGCATGGAGAAGTCATTTCGAATGACTGGTCCTCAGTGTTGTGAGAACGATGACTGGTTAAAATTTTTGGTGGTTTCTTGTTCAGTCCATAGGCCTACATCATGTGGCAAACCGGTGAGCATGTGGCTCTATTAGTATAGGAGATACCTGAAAACATATCACACTTTTCATCATAGTGCTTTTACCAATGCATAAAATGCATGGAGAAGTCATTTCGAATGACTGGTCCTCAGTGTTGTGAGAACGATGACTGGTTAAAATTTTTGGTGGTTTCTTGTTCAGTCCATAGGCCTACATCATGTGGCAAACCGGTGAGCATGTGGCTCTATTAGTATAGGAGATACCTGAAAACATATCACACTTTTCATCATAGTGCTTTTACCAATGCATAAAATGCATGGAGAAGTCATTTCGAATGACTGGTCCTCAGTGTTGTGAGAACGATGACTGGTTAAAATTTTTGGTGGTTTCTTGTTCAGTCCATAGGCCTACATCATGTGGCAAACCGGTGAGCATGTGGCTCTATTAGTATAGGAGATACCTGAAAACATATCACACTTTTCATCATAGTGCTTTTACCAATGCATAAAATGCACGGAGAAGTCATTTCGGATGACTGGTCCTCAGTGTTGTGAGAACGATGACTGGTAAAAATTTTTGTGGTTTCTTGTTCAGTCCATAGGCCTACATCATGTGGCAAACCGGTGAGCATGTGGCTCTATTAGTATAGGAGATACCTGAAAACATATCACACTTTTCATCATAGTGCTTTTACCAATGCATAAAATGCATGGAGAAGTCATTTCGAATGACTGGTCCTCAGTGTTGTGAGAACGATGACTGGTTAAAATTTTTGGTGGTTTCTTGTTCAGTCCATAGGCCTACATCATGTGGCAAACCGGTGAGCATGTGGCTCTATTAGTATAGGAGATACCTGAAAACATATCACACTTTTCATCATAGTGCTTTTACCAATGCATAAAATGCACGGAGAAGTCATTTCGGATGACTGGTCCTCAGTGTTGTGAGAACGATGACTGGTTAAAATTTTTGGTGGTTTCTTGTTCAGTCCATAGGCCTACATCATGTGGCAAACCGGTGAGCATGTGGCTCTATTAGTATAGGAGATACCTGAAAACATATCACACTTTTCATCATAGTGCTTTTACCAATGCATAAAATGCATGGAGAAGTCATTTCGAATGACTGGTCCTCAGTGTTGTGAGAACGATGACTGGTTAAAATTTTTGGTGGTTTCTTGTTCAGTCCATAGGCCTACATCATGTGGCAAACCGGTGAGCATGTGGCTCTATTAGTATAGGAGATACCTGAAAACATATCACACTTTTCATCATAGTGCTTTTACCAATGCATAAAATGCACGGAGAAGTCATTTCGGATGACTGGTCCTCAGTGTTGTGAGAACGATGACTGGTTAAAATTTTTGGTGGTTTCTTGTTCAGTCCATAGGCCTACATCATGTGGCAAACCGGTGAGCATGTGGCTCTATTAGTATAGGAGATACCTGAAAACATATCACACTTTTCATCATAGTGCTTTTACCAATGCATAAAATGCATGGAGAAGTCATTTCGAATGACTGGTCCTCAGTGTTGTGAGAACGATGACTGGTTAAAATTTTTGGTGGTTTCTTGTTCAGTCCATAGGCCTACATCATGTGGCAAACCGGTGAGCATGTGGCTATATTAGTATAGGAGATACCTGAAAACATATCACACTTTTCATCATAGTGCTTTTACCAATGCATAAAATGCATGGAGAAGTCATTTCGAATGACTGGTCCTCAGTGTTGTGAGAACGATGACTGGTTAAAATTTTTGGTGGTTTCTTGTTCAGTCCATAGGCCTACATCATGTGGCAAACCGGTGAGCATGTGGCTCTATTAGTATAGGAGATACCTGAAAACATATCACACTTTTCATCATAGTGCTTTTACCAATGCATAAAATGCATGGAGAAGTCATTTCGAATGACTGGTCCTCAGTGTTGTGAGAACGATGACTGGTTAAAATTTTTGGTGGTTTCTTGTTCAGTCCATAGGCCTACATCATGTGGCAAACCGGTGAGCATGTGGCTCTATTAGTATAGGAGATACCTGAAAACATATCACACTTTTCATCATAGTGCTTTTACCAATGCATAAAATGCATGGAGAAGTCATTTCGAATGACTGGTCCTCAGTGTTGTGAGAACGATGACTGGTTAAAATTTTTGGTGGTTTCTTGTTCAGTCCATAGGCCTACATCATGTGGCAAACCGGTGAGCATGTGGCTCTATTAGTATAGGAGATACCTGAAAACATATCACACTTTTCATCATAGTGCTTTTACCAATGCATAAAATGCATGGAGAAGTCATTTCGAATGACTGGTCCTCAGTGTTGTGAGAACGATGACTGGTTAAAATTTTTGGTGGTTTCTTGTTCAGTCCATAGGCCTACATCATGTGGCAAACCGGTGAGCATGTGGCTCTATTAGTATAGGAGATACCTGAAAACATATCACACTTTTCATCATAGTGCTTTTACCAATGCATAAAATGCATGGAGAAGTCATTTCGAATGACTGGTCCTCAGTGTTGTGAGAACGATGACTGGTTAAAATTTTTGGTGGTTTCTATGTTCAGTCCATAGGCCTACATCATGTGGCAAACCGGTGAGCATGTGGCTCTATTAGTATAGGAGATACCTGAAAACATATCACACTTTTCATCATAGTGCTTTTACCAATGCATAAAATGCATGGAGAAGTCATTTCGGATGACTGGTCCTCAGTGTTGTGAGAACGATGACTGGTTAAAATTTTTGGTGGTTTCTTGTTCAGTCCATAGGCCTACATCATGTGGCAAACCGGTGAGCATGTGGCTCTATTAGTATAGGAGATACCTGAAAACATATCACACTTTTCATCATAGTGCTTTTACCAATGCATAAAATGCATGGAGAAGTCATTTCGAATGACTGGTCCTCAGTGTTGTGAGAACGATGACTGATTAAAATTTTTGGTGGTTTCTTGTTCAGTCCATAGGCCTACATCATGTGGCAAACCGGTGAGCATGTGGCTCTATTAGTATAGGAGATACCTGAAAACATATCACACTTTTCATCATAGTGCTTTTACCAATGCATAAAATGCATGGAGAAGTCATTTCGAATGACTGGTCCTCAGTGTTGTGAGAACGATGACTGGTTAAAATTTTTGGTGGTTTCTTGTTCAGTCCATAGGCCTACATCATGTGGCAAACCGGTGAGCATGTGGCTCTATTAGTATAGGAGATACCTGAAAACATATCACACTTTTCATCATAGTGCTTTTACCAATGCATAAAATGCATGGAGAAGTCATTTCGAATGACTGGTCCTCAGTGTTGTGAGAACGATGACTGGTTAAAATTTTTGGTGGTTCTTGTTCAGTCCATAGGCCTACATCATGTGGCAAACCGGTGAGCATGTGGCTCTATTAGTATAGGAGATACCTGAAAACATATCACACTTTTCATCATAGTGCTTTTACCAATGCATAAAATGCATGGAGAAGTCATTTCGAATGACTGGTCCTCAGTGTTGTGAGAACGATGACTGGTTAAAATTTTTGGTGGTTTCTTGTTCAGTCCATAGGCCTACATCATGTGGCAAACCGGTGAGCATGTGGCTCTATTAGTATAGGAGATACCTGAAAACATATCACACTTTTCATCATAGTGCTTTTACCAATGCATAAAATGCATGGAGAAGTCATTTCGAATGACTGGTCCTCAGTGTTGTGAGAACGATGACTGGTTAAAATTTTTGGTGGTTTCTTGTTCAGTCCATAGGCCTACATCATGTGGCAAACCGGTGAGCATGTGGCTCTATTAGTATAGGAGATACCTGAAAACATATCACACTTTTCATCATAGTGCTTTTACCAATGCATAAAATGCATGGAGAAGTCATTTCGAATGACTGGTCCTCAGTGTTGTGAGAACGATGACTGGTTAAAATTTTTGGTGGTTTCTTGTTCAGTCCATAGGCCTACATCATGTGGCAAACCGGTGAGCATGTGGCTCTATTAGTATAGGAGATACCTGAAAACATATCACACTTTTCATCATAGTGCTTTTACCAATGCATAAAATGCATGGAGAAGTCATTTCGAATGACTGGTCCTCAGTGTTGTGAGAACGATGACTGGTTAAAATTTTTGGTGGTTTCTTGTTCAGTCCATAGGCCTACATCATGTGGCAAACCGGTGAGCACTGTGGCTCTATTAGTATAGGAGATACCTGAAAACATATCACACTTTTCATCATAGTGCTTTTACCAATGCATAAAATGCATGGAGAAGTCATTTCGAATGACTGGTCCTCAGTGTTGTGAGAACGATGACTGGTTAAAATTTTTGGTGGTTTCTTGTTCAGTCCATAGGCCTACATCATGTGGCAAACCGGTGAGCATGTGGCTCTATTAGTATAGGAGATACCTGAAAACATATCACACTTTTCATCATAGTGCTTTTACCAATGCATAAAATGCATGGAGAAGTCATTTCGAATGACTGGTCCTCAGTGTTGTGAGAACGATGACTGGTTAAAATTTTTGGTGGTTTCTTGTTCAGTCCATAGGCCTACATCATGTGGCAAACCGGTGAGCATGTGGCTCTATTAGTATAGGAGATACCTGAAAACATATCACACTTTTCATCATAGTGCTTTTACCAATGCATAAAATGCATGGAGAAGTCATTTCGAATGACTGGTCCTCAGTGTTGTGAGAACGATGACTGGTTAAAATTTTTGGTGGTTTCTTGTTCAGTCCATAGGCCTACATCATGTGGCAAACCGGTGAGCATGTGGCTCTATTAGTATAGGAGATACCTGAAAACATATCACACTTTTCATCATAGTGCTTTTACCAATGCATAAAATGCATGGAGAAGTCATTTCGAATGACTGGTCCTCAGTGTTGTGAGAACGATGACTGGTTAAAATTTTTGGTGGTTTCTTGTTCAGTCCATAGGCCTACATCATGTGGCAAACCGGTGAGCATGTGGCTCTATTAGTATAGGAGATACCTGAAAACATATCACACTTTTCATCATAGTGCTTTTACCAATGCATAAAATGCATGGAGAAGTCATTTCGAATGACTGGTCCTCAGTGTTGTGAGAACGATGACTGGTTAAAATTTTTGGTGGTTTCTTGTTCAGTCCATAGGCCTACATCATGTGGCAAACCGGTGAGCATGTGGCTCTATTAGTATAGGAGATACCTGAAAACATATCACACTTTTCATCATAGTGCTTTTACCAATGCATAAAATGCATGGAGAAGTCATTTCGAATGACTGGTCCTCAGTGTTGTGAGAACGATGACTGGTTAAAATTTTTGGTGGTTTCTTGTTCAGTCCATAGGCCTACATCATGTGGCAAACCGGTGAGCATGTGGCTCTATTAGTATAGGAGATACCTGAAAACATATCACACTTTTCATCATAGTGCTTTTACCAATGCATAAAATGCATGGAGAAGTCATTTCGAATGACTGGTCCTCAGTGTTGTGAGAACGATGACTGGTTAAAATTTTTGGTGGTTTCTTGTTCAGTCCATAGGCCTACATCATGTGGCAAACCGGTGAGCATGTGGCTCTATTAGTATAGGAGATACCTGAAAACATATCACACTTTTCATCATAGTGCTTTTACCAATGCATAAAATGCATGGAGAAGTCATTTCGAATGACTGGTCCTCAGTGTTGTGAGAACGATGACTGGTTAAAATTTTTGGTGGTTTCTTGTTCAGTCCATAGGCCTACATCATGTGGCAAACCGGTGAGCATGTGGCTCTATTAGTATAGGAGATACCTGAAAACATATCACACTTTTCATCATAGTGCTTTTACCAATGCATAAAATGCATGGAGAAGTCATTTCGAATGACTGGTCCTCAGTGTTGTGAGAACGATGACTGGTTAAAATTTTTGGTGGTTTCTTGTTCAGTCCATAGGCCTACATCATGTGGCAAACCGGTGAGCATGTGGCTCTATTAGTATAGGAGATACCTGAAAACATATCACACTTTTCATCATAGTGCTTTTACCAATGCATAAAATGCATGGAGAAGTCATTTCGAATGACTGGTCCTCAGTGTTGTGAGAACGATGACTGGTTAAAATTTTTGGTGGTTTCTTGTTCAGTCCATAGGCCTACATCATGTGGCAAACCGGTGAGCATGTGGCTCTATTAGTATAGGAGATACCTGAAAACATATCACACTTTTCATCATAGTGCTTTTACCAATGCATAAAATGCATGGAGAAGTCATTTCGAATGACTGGTCCTCAGTGTTGTGAGAACGATGACTGGTTAAAATTTTTGGTGGTTTCTTGTTCAGTCCATAGGCCTACATCATGTGGCAAACCGGTGAGCATGTGGCTCTATTAGTATAGGAGATACCTGAAAACATATCACACTTTTCATCATAGTGCTTTTACCAATGCATAAAATGCATGGAGAAGTCATTTCGAATGACTGGTCCTCAGTGTTGTGAGAACGATGACTGGTTAAAATTTTTGGTGGTTTCTTGTTCAGTCCATAGGCCTACATCATGTGGCAAACCGGTGAGCATGTGGCTCTATTAGTATAGGAGATACCTGAAAACATATCACACTTTTCATCATAGTGCTTTTACCAATGCATAAAATGCATGGAGAAGTCATTTCGAATGACTGGTCCTCAGTGTTGTGAGAACGATGACTGGTTAAAATTTTTGGTGGTTTCTTGTTCAGTCCATAGGCCTACATCATGTGGCAAACCGGTGAGCATGTGGCTCTATTAGTATAGGAGATACCTGAAAACATATCACACTTTTCATCATAGTGCTTTTACCAATGCATAAAATGCATGGAGAAGTCATTTCGAATGACTGGTCCTCAGTGTTGTGAGAACGATGACTGGATAAAATTTTTGGTGGTTTCTTGTTCAGTCCATAGGCCTACTTCATGTGGCAAACCGGTGAGCATGTGGCTCTATTAGTATAGGAGATACCTGAAAACTTATCACACTTTTCATCATAGTGCTTTTACCAATGCATAAAATGCATGGAGAAGTCATTTCGAATGACTGGTCCTCAGTGTTGTGAGAACGATGACTGGTTAAAATTTTTGGTGGTTTCTTGTTCAGTCCATAGGCCTACATCATGTGGCAAACCGGTGAGCATGTGGCTCTATTAGTATAGGAGATACCTGAAAACATATCACACTTTTCATCATAGTGCTTTTACCAATGCATAAAATGCATGGAGAAGTCATTTCGAATGACTGGTCCTCAGTGTTGTGAGAACGATGACTGGTTAAAATTTTTGGTGGTTTCTTGTTCAGTCCATAGGCCTACATCATGTGGCAAACCGGTGAGCATGTGGCTCTATTAGTATAGGAGATACCTGAAAACATATCACACTTTTCATCATAGTGCTTTTACCAATGCATAAAATGCATGGAGAAGTCATTTCGAATGACTGGTCCTCAGTGTTGTGAGAACGATGACTGGTTAAAATTTTTGGTGGTTTCTTGTTCAGTACATAGGCCTACATCATGTGGCAAACCGGTGAGCATGTGGCTCTATTAGTATAGGAGATACCTGAAAACATATCACACTTTTCATCATAGTGCTTTTACCAATGCATAAAATGCATGGAGAAGTCATTTCGAATGACTGGTCCTCAGTGTTGTGAGAACGATGACTGGTTAAAATTTTTGGTGGTTTCTTGTTCAGTCCATAGGCCTACATCATGTGGCAAACCGGTGAGCATGTGGCTCTATTAGTATAGGAGATACCTGAAAACATATCACACTTTTCATCATAGTGCTTTTACCAATGCATAAAATGCATGGAGAAGTCATTTCGAATGACTGGTCCTCAGTGTTGTGAGAACGATGACTGGGTAAAATTTTTGGTGGTTTCTTGTTCAGTCCATAGGCCTACATCATGTGGCAAACCGGTGAGCATGTGGCTCTATTAGTATAGGAGATACCTGAAAACATATCACACTTTTCATCATAGTGCTTTTACCAATGCATAAAATGCATGGAGAAGTCATTTCGAATGACTGGTCCTCAGTGTTGTGAGAACGATGACTGGTTAAAATTTTTGGTGGTTTCTTGTTCAGTCCATAGGCCTACATCATGTGGCAAACCGGTGAGCATGTGGCTCTATTAGTATAGGAGATACCTGAAAACTTATCACACTTTTCATCATAGTGCTTTTACCAATGCATAAAATGCATGGAGAAGTCATTTCGAATGACTGGTCCTCAGTGTTGTGAGAATGATGACTGGTTAAAATTTTTGGTGGTTTCTTGTTCAGTCCATAGGCCTATATCATGTGGCAAACCGGTGAACATGTGGCTCTATTAGTATAGGAGAAACCTGAAAACATATCACACTTTTCATCATAGTGCTTTTACCAATGCATAAAATGCATGGAGAAGTCATTTCGAATGACTGGTCCTCAGTGTTGTGAGAACGATGACTGGTTAAAATTTTTGGTGGTTTCTTGTTCAGTCCATAGGCCTACATCATGTGGCAAACCGGTGAGCATGTGGCTCTATTAGTATAGGAGATACCTGAAAACATATCACACTTTTCATCATAGTGCTTTTACCAATGCATAAAATGCATGGAGAAGTCATTTCGAATGACTGGTCCTCAGTGTTGTGAGAACGATGACTGGTTAAAATTTTTGGTGGTTTCTTGTTCAGTCCATAGGCCTACATCATGTGGCAAACCGGTGAGCATGTGGCTCTATTAGTATAGGAGATACCTGAAAACATATCACACTTTTCATCATAGTGCTTTTACCAATGCATAAAATGCATGGAGAAGTCATTTCGAATGACTGGTCCTCAGTGTTGTGAGAACGATGACTGGTTAAAATTTTTGGTGGTTTCTTGTTCAGTCCATAGGCCTACATCATGTGGCAAACCGGTGAGCATGTGGCTCTATTAGTATAGGAGATACCTGAAAACTTATCACACTTTTCATCATAGTGCTTTTACCAATGCATAAAATGCATGGAGAAGTCATTTCGAATGACTGGTCCTCAGTGTTGTGAGAACGATGACTGGTTAAAATTTTTGGTGGTTTCTTGTTCAGTCCATAGGCCTACATCATGTGGCAAACCGGTGAGCATGTGGCTCTATTAGTATAGGAGAAACCTGAAAACATATCACACTTTTCATCATAGTGCTTTTACCAATGCCTAAAATGCATGGAGAAGTCATTTCGAATGACTGGTCCTCAGTGTTGTGAGAACGATGACTGGTTAAAATTTTTGGTGGTTTCTTGTTCAGTCCATAGGCATACATCATGTGGCAAACCGGTGAGCATGTGGCTCTATTAGTATAGGAGATACCTGAAAACATATGACACTTTTCATCATAGTGCTTTTACCAATGCATAAAATGCATGGAGAAGTAATTTCGAATGACTGGTCCTCAGTATTGTGAGAACGATGACTGGTTAAAATTTTTGGTGGTTTCTTGTTCAGTACATAGGCCTACATCATGTGGCAAACCGGTGAGCATGTGGCTCTATTAGTATAGGAGATACCTGAAAACATATCACACTTTTCATCATAGTGCTTTTACCAATGCATAAAATGCATGGAGAAGTCATTTCGAATGACTGGTCCTCAGTGTTGTGAGAACGATGACTGGTTAAAATTTTTGGTGGTTTCTTGTTCAGTCCATAGGCCTACATCATGTGGCAAACCGGTGAGCATGTGGCTCTATTAGTATAGGAGATACCTGAAAACATATCACACTTTTCATCATAGTGCTTTTACCAATGCATAAAATGCATGGAGAAGTCATTTCGAATGACTGGTCCTCAGTGTTGTGAGAACGATGACTGGTTAAAATTTTTGGTGGTTTCTTGTTCAGTCCATAGGCCTACATCATGTGGCAAACCGGTGAGCATGTGGCTCTATTAGTATAGGAGATACCTGAAAACATATCACACTTTTCATCATAGTGCTTTTACCAATGCATAAAATGCATGGAGAAGTCATTTCGAATGACTGGTCCTGAGTGTTGTGAGAACGATGACTGGTTAAAATTTTTGGTGGTTTCTTGTTCAGTCCATAGGCCTACATCATGTGGCAAACCGGTGAGCATGTGGCTCTATTAGTATAGGAGATACCTGAAAACATATCACACTTTTCATCATAGTGCTTTTACCAATGCATAAAATGCATGGAGAAGTCATTTCGAATGACTGGTCCTCAGTGTTGTGAGAACGATGACTGGTTAAAATTTTTGGTGGTTTCTTGTTCAGTCCATAGGCCTACATCATGTGGCAAACCGGTGAGCATGTGGCTCTATTAGTATAGGAGATACCTGAAAACATATCACACTTTTCATCATAGTGCTTTTACCAATGCATAAAATGCATGGAGAAGTCATTTCGAATGACTGGTCCTCAGTGTTGTGAGAACGATGACTGGTTAAAATTTTTGGTGGTTTCTTGTTCAGTCCATAGGCCTACATCATGTGGCAAACCGGTGAGCATGTGGCTCTATTAGTATAGGAGATACCTGAAAACATATCACACTTTTCATCATAGTGCTTTTACCAATGCATAAAATGCATGGAGAAGTCATTTCGAATGACTGGTCCTCAGTGTTGTGAGAACGATGACTGGTTAAAATTTTTGGTGGTTTCTTGTTCAGTCCATAGGCCTACATCATGTGGCAAACCGGTGAGCATGTGGCTCTATTAGTATAGGAGATACCTGAAAACATATCACACTTTTCATCATAGTGCTTTTACCAATGCATAAAATGCATGGAGAAGTCATTTCGAATGACTGGTCCTCAGTGTTGTGAGAACGATGACTGGTTAAAATTTTTGGTGGTTTCTTGTTCAGTCCATAGGCCTACATCATGTGGCAAACCGGTGAGCATGTCGCTCTATTAGTATAGGAGATACCTGAAAACTTATCACACTTTTCATCATAGTGCTTTTACCAATGCATAAAATGCATGGAGAAGTCATTTCGAATGACTGGTCCTCAGTGTTGTGAGAACGATGACTGGTTAAAATTTTTGGTGGTTTCTTGTTCAGTCCATAGGCCTACATCATGTGGCAAACCGGTGAGCATGTGGCTCTATTAGTATAGGAGATACCTGAAAACATATCACACTTTTCATCATAGTGCTTTTACCAATGCATAAAATGCATGGAGAAGTCATTTCGAATGACTGGTCCTCAGTGTTGTGAGAACGATGACTGGTTAAAATTTTTGGTGGTTTCTTGTTCAGTCCATAGGCCTACATCATGTGGCAAACCGGTGAGCATGTGGCTCTATTAGTATAGGAGATACCTGAAAACATATCACACTTTTCATCATAGTGCTTTTACCAATGCATAAAATGCATGGAGAAGTCATTTCGAATGACTGGTCCTCAGTGTTGTGAGAACGATGACTGGTTAAAATTTTTGGTGGTTTCTTGTTCAGTCCATAGGCCTACATCATGTGGCAAACCGGTGAGCATGTGGCTCTATTAGTATAGGAGATACCTGAAAACATATCACACTTTTCATCATAGTGCTTTTACCAATGCATAAAATGCATGGAGAAGTCATTTCGAATGACTGGTCCTCAGTGTTGTGAGAACGATGACTGGTTAAAATTTTTGGTGGTTTCTTGTTCAGTACATAGGCCTACATCATGTGGCAAACCGGTGAGCATGTGGCTCTATTAGTATAGGAGATACCTGAAAACATATCACACTTTTCATCATAGTGCTTTTACCAATGCATAAAATGCATGGAGAAGTCATTTCGAATGACTGGTCCTCAGTGTTGTGAGAACGATGACTGGTTAAAATTTTTGGTGGTTTCTTGTTCAGTCCATAGGCCTACATCATGTGGCAAACCGGTGAGCATGTCGCTCTATTAGTATAGGAGATACCTGAAAACTTATCACACTTTTCATCATAGTGCTTTTACCAATGCATAAAATGCATGGAGAAGTCATTTCGAATGACTGGTCCTCAGTGTTGTGAGAACGATGACTGGTTAAAATTTTTGGTGGTTTCTTGTTCAGTCCATAGGCCTACATCATGTGGCAAACCGGTGAGCATGTGGCTCTATTAGTATAGGAGATACCTGAAAACATATCACACTTTTCATCATAGTGCTTTTACCAATGCATAAAATGCATGGAGAAGTCATTTCGAATGACTGGTCCTCAGTGTTGTGAGAACGATGACTGGTTAAAATTTTTGGTGGTTTCTTGTTCAGTCCATAGGCCTACATCATGTGGCAAACCGGTGAGCATGTGGCTCTATTAGTATAGGAGATACCTGAAAACATATCACACTTTTCATCATAGTGCTTTTACCAATGCATAAAATGCATGGAGAAGTCATTTCGAATGACTGGTCCTCAGTGTTGTGAGAACGATGACTGGTTAAAATTTTTGGTGGTTTCTTGTTCAGTCTATAGGCCTACATCATGTGGCAAACCGGTGAGCATGTGGCTCTATTAGTATAGGAGATACCTGAAAACATATCACACTTTTCATCATAGTGCTTTTACCAATGCATAAAATGCATTGAGAAGTCATTTCGAATGACTGGTCCTCAGTGTTGTGAGAACGATGACTGGATAAAATTTTTGGTGGTTTCTTGTTCAGTCCATAGGCCTACATCATGTGGCAAACCGGTGAGCATGTGGCTCTATTAGTATAGGAGATACCTGAAAACTTATCACACTTTTCATCATAGTGCTTTTACCAATGCATAAAATGCATGGAGAAGTCATTTCGAATGACTGGTCCTCAGTGTTGTGAGAACGATGACTGGTTAAAATTTTTGGTGGTTTCTTGTTCAGTCCATAGGCCTACATCATGTGGCAAACCGGTGAGCATGTGGCTCTATTAGTATAGGAGATACCTGAAAACATATCACACTTTTCATCATAGTGCTTTTACCAATGCATAAAATGCATGGAGAAGTCATTTCGAATGACTGGTCCTCAGTGTTGTGAGAACGATGACTGGTTAAAATTTTTGGTGGTTTCTTGTTCAGTCCATAGGCCTACATCATGTGGCAAACCGGTGAGCATGTGGCTCTATTAGTATAGGAGATACCTGAAAACATATCACACTTTTCATCATAGTGCTTTTACCAATGCATAAAATGCATGGAGAAGTCATTTCGAATGACTGGTCCTCAGTGTTGTGAGAACGATGACTGGTTAAAATTTTTGGTGGTTTCTTGTTCAGTACATAGGCCTACATCATGTGGCAAACCGGTGAGCATGTGGCTCTATTAGTATAGGAGATACCTGAAAACATATCACACGTTTCATCATAGTGCTTTTACCAATGCATAAAATGCATGGAGAAGTCATTTCGAATGACTGGTCCTCAGTGTTGTGAGAACGATGACTGGTTAAAATTTTTGGTGGTTTCTTGTTCAGTCCATAGGCCTACATCATGTGGCAAACCGGTGAGCATGTGGCTCTATTAGTATAGGAGATACCTGAAAACATATCACACTTTTCATCATAGTGCTTTTACCAATGCATAAAATGCATGGAGAAGTCATTTCGAATGACTGGTCCTCAGTGTTGTGAGAACGATGACTGGGTAAAATTTTTGGTGGTTTCTTGTTCAGTCCATAGGCCTACATCATGTGGCAAACCGGTGAGCATGTGGCTCTATTAGTATAGGAGATACCTGAAAACATATCACACTTTTCATCATAGTGCTTTTACCAATGCATAAAATGCATGGAGAAGTCATTTCGAATGACTGGTCCTCAGTGTTGTGAGAACGATGACTGGTTAAAATTTTTGGTGGTTTCTTGTTCAGTCCATAGGCCTACATCATGTGGCAAACCGGTGAGCATGTGGCTCTATTAGTATAGGAGATACCTGAAAACTTATCACACTTTTCATCATAGTGCTTTTACCAATGCATAAAATGCATGGAGAAGTCATTTCGAATGACTGGTCCTCAGTGTTGTGAGAATGATGACTGGTTAAAATTTTTGGTGGTTTCTTGTTCAGTCCATAGGCCTATATCATGTGGCAAACCGGTGAACATGTGGCTCTATTAGTATAGGAGATACCTGAAAACATATCACACTTTTCATCATAGTGCTTTTACCAATGCATAAAATGCATGGAGAAGTCATTTCGAATGACTGGTCCTGAGTGTTGTGAGAACGATGACTGGTTAAAATTTTTGGTGGTTTCTTGTTCAGTCCATAGGCCTACATCATGTGGCAAACCGGTGAGCATGTGGCTCTATTAGTATAGGAGATACCTGAAAACATATCACACTTTTCATCATAGTGCTTTTACCAATGCATAAAATGCATGGAGAAGTCATTTCGAATGACTGGTCCTCAGTGTTGTGAGAACGATGACTGGTTAAAATTTTTGGTGGTTTCTTGTTCAGTCCATAGGCCTACATCATGTGGCAAACCGGTGAGCATGTGGCTCTATTAGTATAGGAGATACCTGAAAACATATCACACTTTTCATCATAGTGCTTTTACCAATGCATAAAATGCATGGAGAAGTCATTTCGAATGACTGGTCCTCAGTGTTGTGAGAACGATGACTGGTTAAAATTTTTGGTGGTTTCTTGTTCAGTCCATAGGCCTACATCATGTGGCAAACCGGTGAGCATGTGGCTCTATTAGTATAGGAGATACCTGAAAACATATCACACTTTTCATCATAGTGCTTTTACCAATGCATAAAATGCATGGAGAAGTCATTTCGAATGACTGGTCCTCAGTGTTGTGAGAACGATGACTGGTTAAAATTTTTGGTGGTTTCTTGTTCAGTCCATAGGCCTACATCATGTGGCAAACCGGTGAGCATGTGGCTCTATTAGTATAGGAGATACCTGAAAACATATCACACTTTTCATCATAGTGCTTTTACCAATGCATAAAATGCATGGAGAAGTCATTTCGAATGACTGGTCCTCAGTGTTGTGAGAACGATGACTGGTTAAAATTTTTGGTGGTTTCTTGTTCAGTCCATAGGCCTACATCATATGGCAAACCGGTGAGCATGTCGCTCTATTAGTATAGGAGATACCTGAAAACTTATCACACTTTTCATCATAGTGCTTTTACCAATGCATAAAATGCATGGAGAAGTCATTTCGAATGACTGGTCCTCAGTGTTGTGAGAACGATGACTGGTTAAAATTTTTGGTGGTTTCTTGTTCAGTCCATAGGCCTACATCATGTGGCAAACCGGTGAGCATGTGGCTCTATTAGTATAGGAGATACCTGAAAACATATCACACTTTTCATCATAGTGCTTTTACCAATGCATAAAATGCATGGAGAAGTCATTTCGAATGACTGGTCCTCAGTGTTGTGAGAACGATGACTGGTTAAAATTTTTGGTGGTTTCTTGTTCAGTCCATAGGCCTACATCATGTGGCAAACCGGTGAGCATGTGGCTCTATTAGTATAGGAGATACCTGAAAACATATCACACTTTTCATCATAGTGCTTTTACCAATGCATAAAATGCATGGAGAAGTCATTTCGAATGACTGGTCCTCAGTGTTGTGAGAACGATGACTGGTTAAAATTTTTGGTGGTTTCTTGTTCAGTCCATAGGCCTACATCATGTGGCAAACCGGTGAGCATGTGGCTCTATTAGTATAGGAGATACCTGAAAACATATCACACTTTTCATCATAGTGCTTTTACCAATGCATAAAATGCATGGAGAAGTCATTTCGAATGACTGGTCCTCAGTGTTGTGAGAACGATGACTGGTTAAAATTTTTGGTGGTTTCTTGTTCAGTACATAGGCCTACATCATGTGGCAAACCGGTGAGCATGTGGCTCTATTAGTATAGGAGATACCTGAAAACATATCACACTTTTCATCATAGTGCTTTTACCAATGCATAAAATGCATGGAGAAGTCATTTCGAATGACTGGTCCTCAGTGTTGTGAGAACGATGACTGGTTAAAATTTTTGGTGGTTTCTTGTTCAGTCCATAGGCCTACATCATGTGGCAAACCGGTGAGCATGTCGCTCTATTAGTATAGGAGATACCTGAAAACTTATCACACTTTTCATCATAGTGCTTTTACCAATGCATAAAATGCATGGAGAAGTCATTTCGAATGACTGGTCCTCAGTGTTGTGAGAACGATGACTGGTTAAAATTTTTGGTGGTTTCTTGTTCAGTCCATAGGCCTACATCATGTGGCAAACCGGTGAGCATGTGGCTCTATTAGTATAGGAGATACCTGAAAACATATCACACTTTTCATCATAGTGCTTTTACCAATGCATAAAATGCATGGAGAAGTCATTTCGAATGACTGGTCCTCAGTGTTGTGAGAACGATGACTGGTTAAAATTTTTGGTGGTTTCTTGTTCAGTCCATAGGCCTACATCATGTGGCAAACCGGTGAGCATGTGGCTCTATTAGTATAGGAGATACCTGAAAACATATCACACTTTTCATCATAGTGCTTTTACCAATGCATAAAATGCATGGAGAAGTCATTTCGAATGACTGGTCCTCAGTGTTGTGAGAACGATGACTGGTTAAAATTTTTGGTGGTTTCTTGTTCAGTCTATAGGCCTACATCATGTGGCAAACCGGTGAGCATGTGGCTCTATTAGTATAGGAGATACCTGAAAACATATCACACTTTTCATCATAGTGCTTTTACCAATGCATAAAATGCATGGAGAAGTCATTTCGAATGACTGGTCCTCAGTGTTGTGAGAACGATGACTGGATAAAATTTTTGGTGGTTTCTTGTTCAGTCCATAGGCCTACATCATGTGGCAAACCGGTGAGCATGTGGCTCTATTAGTATAGGAGATACCTGAAAACTTATCACACTTTTCATCATAGTGCTTTTACCAATGCATAAAATGCATGGAGAAGTCATTTCGAATGACTGGTCCTCAGTGTTGTGAGAACGATGACTGGTTAAAATTTTTGGTGGTTTCTTGTTCAGTCCATAGGCCTACATCATGTGGCAAACCGGTGAGCATGTGGCTCTATTAGTATAGGAGATACCTGAAAACATATCACACTTTTCATCATAGTGCTTTTACCAATGCATAAAATGCATGGAGAAGTCATTTCGAATGACTGGTCCTCAGTGTTGTGAGAACGATGACTGGTTAAAATTTTTGGTGGTTTCTTGTTCAGTCCATAGGCCTACATCATGTGGCAAACCGGTGAGCATGTGGCTCTATTAGTATAGGAGATACCTGAAAACATATCACACTTTTCATCATAGTGCTTTTACCAATGCATAAAATGCATGGAGAAGTCATTTCGAATGACTGGTCCTCAGTGTTGTGAGAACGATGACTGGTTAAAATTTTTGGTGGTTTCTTGTTCAGTACATAGGCCTACATCATGTGGCAAACCGGTGAGCATGTGGCTCTATTAGTATAGGAGATACCTGAAAACATATCACACGTTTCATCATAGTGCTTTTACCAATGCATAAAATGCATGGAGAAGTCATTTCGAATGACTGGTCCTCAGTGTTGTGAGAACGATGACTGGTTAAAATTTTTGGTGGTTTCTTGTTCAGTCCATAGGCCTACATCATGTGGCAAACCGGTGAGCATGTGGCTCTATTAGTATAGGAGATACCTGAAAACATATCACACTTTTCATCATAGTGCTTTTACCAATGCATAAAATGCATGGAGAAGTCATTTCGAATGACTGGTCCTCAGTGTTGTGAGAACGATGACTGGGTAAAATTTTTGGTGGTTTCTTGTTCAGTCCATAGGCCTACATCATGTGGCAAACCGGTGAGCATGTGGCTCTATTAGTATAGGAGATACCTGAAAACATATCACACTTTTCATCATAGTGCTTTTACCAATGCATAAAATGCATGGAGAAGTCATTTCGAATGACTGGTCCTCAGTGTTGTGAGAACGATGACTGGTTAAAATTTTTGGTGGTTTCTTGTTCAGTCCATAGGCCTACATCATGTGGCAAACCGGTGAGCATGTGGCTCTATTAGTATAGGAGATACCTGAAAACTTATCACACTTTTCATCATAGTGCTTTTACCAATGCATAAAATGCATGGAGAAGTCATTTCGAATGACTGGTCCTCAGTGTTGTGAGAATGATGACTGGTTAAAATTTTTGGTGGTTTCTTGTTCAGTCCATAGGCCTATATCATGTGGCAAACCGGTGAACATGTGGCTCTATTAGTATAGGAGAAACCTGAAAACATATCACACTTTTCATCATAGTGCTTTTACCAATGCATAAAATGCATGGAGAAGTCATTTCGAATGACTGGTCCTCAGTGTTGTGAGAACGATGACTGGTTAAAATTTTTGGTGGTTTCTTGTTCAGTCCATAGGCCTACATCATGTGGCAAACCGGTGAGCATGTGGCTCTATTAGTATAGGAGATACCTGAAAACATATCACACTTTTCATCATAGTGCTTTTACCAATGCATAAAATGCATGGAGAAGTCATTTCGAATGACTGGTCCTCAGTGTTGTGAGAACGATGACTGGTTAAAATTTTTGGTGGTTTCTTGTTCAGTCCATAGGCCTACATCATGTGGCAAACCGGTGAGCATGTGGCTCTATTAGTATAGGAGATACCTGAAAACATATCACACTTTTCATCGTAGTGCTTTTACCAATGCATAAAATGCATGGAGAAGTCAATTCGAATGACTGGTCCTCAGTATTGTGAGAACGATGACTGGTTAAAATTTTTGGTGGTTTCTTGTTCAGTACATAGGCCTACATCATGTGGCAAACCGGTGAGCATGTGGCTCTATTAGTATAGGAGATACCTGAAAACATATCACACTTTTCATCATAGTGCTTTTACCAATGCATAAAATGCATGGAGAAGTCATTTCGAATGACTGGTCCTCAGTGTTGTGAGAACGATGACTGGTTAAAATTTTTGGTGGTTTCTTGTTCAGTCCATAGGCCTACATCATGTGGCAAACCGGTGAGCATGTGGCTCTATTAGTATAGGAGATACCTGAAAACATATCACACTTTTCATCATAGTGCTTTTACCAATGCATAAAATGCATGGAGGAGTCATTTCGAATGACTGGTCCTCAGTGTTGTGAGAACGATGACTGGTTAAAATTTTTGGTGATTTCTTGTTCAGTCCATAGGCCTACATCATGTGGCAAACCGGTGAGCATGTGGCTCTATTAGTATAGGAGATACCTGAAAACATATCACACTTTTCATCATAGTGCTTTTACCAATGCATAAAATGCATGGAGAAGTCATTTCGAATGACTGGTCCTCAGTGTTGTGAGAACGATGACTGGTTAAAATTTTTGGTGGTTTCTTGTTCAGTCCATAGGCCTACATCATGTGGCAAACCGGTGAGCATGTGGCTCTATTAGTATAGGGAGATACCTGAAAACATATCACACTTTTCATCATAGTGCTTTTACCAATGCATAAAATGCATGGAGAAGTCATTTCGAATGACTGGTCCTCAGTATTGTGAGAACGATGACTGGTTAAAATTTTTGGTGGTTTCTTGTTCAGTATATAGGCCTACATCATGTGGCAAACCGGTGAGCATGTGGCTCTATTAGTATAGGAGATACCTGAAAACATATCACACTTTTCATCATAGTGCTTTTACCAATGCATAAAATGCATGGAGAAGTCATTTCGAATGACTGGTCCTCAGTGTTGTGAGAACGATGACTGGTTAAAATTTTTGGTGGTTTCTTGTTCAGTCCATAGGCCTACATCATGTGGCAAACCGGTGAGCATGTGGCTCTATTAGTATAGGAGATACCTGAAAACATATCACACTTTTCATCATAGTGCTTTTACCAATGCATAAAATGCATGGAGAAGTCATTTCGAATGACTGGTCCTCAGTGTTGTGAGAACGATGACTGGTTAAAATTTTTGGTGGTTTCTTGTTCAGTCCATAGGCCTACATCATGTGGCAAACCGGTGAGCATGTGGCTCTATTAGTATAGGAGATACCTGAAAACATATCACACTTTTCATCATAGTGCTTTTACCAATGCATAAAATGCATGGAGAAGTCATTTCGAATGACTGGTCCTCAGTGTTGTGAGAACGATGACTGGTTAAAATTTTTGGTGGTTTCTTGTTCAGTCCATAGGCCTACATCATGTGGCAAACCGGTGAGCATGTGGCTCTATTAGTATAGGAGATACCTGAAAACATATCACACTTTTCATCATAGTGCTTTTACCAATGCATAAAATGCATGGAGAAGTCATTTCGAATGACTGGTCCTCAGTGTTGTGAGAACGATGACTGGTTAAAATTTTTGGTGGTTTCTTGTTCAGTCCATAGGCCTACATCATGTGGCAAACCGGTGAGCATGTGGCTCTATTAGTATAGGAGATACCTGAAAACATATCACACTTTTCATCATAGTGCTTTTACCAATGCATAAAATGCATGGAGAAGTCATTTCGAATGACTGGTCCTCAGTGTTGTGAGAACGATGACTGGTTAAAATTTTTGGTGGTTTCTTGTTCAGTCCATAGGCCTACATCATGTGGCAAACCGGTGAGCATGTGGCTCTATTAGTATAGGAGATACCTGAAAACATATCACACTTTTCATCATAGTGCTTTTACCAATGCATAAAATGCATGGAGAAGTCATTTCGAATGACTGGTCCTCAGTGTTGTGAGAACGATGACTGGTTAAAATTTTTGGTGGTTTCTTGTTCAGTACATAGGCCTACATCATGTGGCAAACCGGTGAGCATGTGGCTCTATTAGTATAGGAGATACCTGAAAACATATCACACTTTTCATCATAGTGCTTTTACCAATGCATAAAATGCATGGAGAAGTCATTTCGAATGACTGGTCCTCAGTGTTGTGAGAACGATGACTGGTTAAAATTTTTGGTGGTTTCTTGTTCAGTCCATAGGCCTACATCATGTGGCAAACCGGTGAGCATGTGGCTCTATTAGTATAGGAGATACCTGAAAACATATCACACTTTTCATCATAGTGCTTTTACCAATGCATAAAATGCATGGAGAAGTCATTTCGAATGACTGGTCCTCAGTGTTGTGAGAACGATGACTGGGTAAAATTTTTGGTGGTTTCTTGTTCAGTCCATAGGCCTACATCATGTGGCAAACCGGTGAGCATGTGGCTCTATTAGTATAGGAGATACCTGAAAACATATCACACTTTTCATCATAGTGCTTTTACCAATGCATAAAATGCATGGAGAAGTCATTTCGAATGACTGGTCCTCAGTGTTGTGAGAACGATGACTGGTTAAAATTTTTGGTGGTTTCTTGTTCAGTCCATAGGCCTACATCATGTGGCAAACCGGTGAGCATGTGGCTCTATTAGTATAGGAGATACCTGAAAACTTATCACACTTTTCATCATAGTGCTTTTACCAATGCATAAAATGCATGGAGAAGTCATTTCGAATGACTGGTCCTCAGTGTTGTGAGAATGATGACTGGTTAAAATTTTTGGTGGTTTCTTGTTCAGTCCATAGGCCTATATCATGTGGCAAACCGGTGAACATGTGGCTCTATTAGTATAGGAGAAACCTGAAAACATATCACACTTTTCATCATAGTGCTTTTACCAATGCATAAAATGCATGGAGAAGTCATTTCGAATGACTGGTCCTCAGTGTTGTGAGAACGATGACTGGTTAAAATTTTTGGTGGTTTCTTGTTCAGTCCATAGGCCTACATCATGTGGCAAACCGGTGAGCATGTGGCTCTATTAGTATAGGAGATACCTGAAAACATATCACACTTTTCATCATAGTGCTTTTACCAATGCATAAAATGCATGGAGAAGTCATTTCGAATGACTGGTCCTCAGTGTTGTGAGAACGATGACTGGTTAAAATTTTTGGTGGTTTCTTGTTCAGTCCATAGGCCTACATCATGTGGCAAACCGGTGAGCATGTGGCTCTATTAGTATAGGAGATACCTGAAAACATATCACACTTTTCATCATAGTGCTTTTACCAATGCATAAAATGCATGGAGAAGTCAATTCGAATGACTGGTCCTCAGTATTGTGAGAACGATGACTGGTTAAAATTTTTGGTGGTTTCTTGTTCAGTACATAGGCCTACATCATGTGGCAAACCGGTGAGCATGTGGCTCTATTAGTATAGGAGATACCTGAAAACATATCACACTTTTCATCATAGTGCTTTTACCAATGCATAAAATGCATGGAGAAGTCATTTCGAATGACTGGTCCTCAGTGTTGTGAGAACGATGACTGGTTAAAATTTTTGGTGGTTTCTTGTTCAGTCCATAGGCCTACATCATGTGGCAAACCGGTGAGCATGTGGCTCTATTAGTATAGGAGATACCTGAAAACATATCACACTTTTCATCATAGTGCTTTTACCAATGCATAAAATGCATGGAGGAGTCATTTCGAATGACTGGTCCTCAGTGTTGTGAGAACGATGACTGGTTAAAATTTTTGGTGGTTTCTTGTTCAGTCCATAGGCCTACATCATGTGGCAAACCGGTGAGCATGTGGCTCTATTAGTATAGGAGATACCTGAAAACATATCACACTTTTCATCATAGTGCTTTTACCAATGCATAAAATGCATGGAGAAGTCATTTCGAATGACTGGTCCTCAGTGTTGTGAGAACGATGACTGGTTAAAATTTTTGGTGGTTTCTTGTTCAGTCCATAGGCCTACATCATGTGGCAAACCGGTGAGCATGTGGCTCTATTAGTATAGGAGATACCTGAAAACATATCACACTTTTCATCATAGTGCTTTTACCAATGCATAAAATGCATGGAGAAGTCATTTCGAATGACTGGTCCTCAGTATTGTGAGAACGATGACTGGTTAAAATTTTTGGTGGTTTCTTGTTCAGTATATAGGCCTACATCATGTGGCAAACCGGTGAGCATGTGGCTCTATTAGTATAGGAGATACCTGAAAACATATCACACTTTTCATCATAGTGCTTTTACCAATGCATAAAATGCATGGAGAAGTCATTTCGAATGACTGGTCCTCAGTGTTGTGAGACGATGACTGGTTAAAATTTTTGGTGGTTTCTTGTTCAGTCCATAGGCCTACATCATGTGGCAAACCGGTGAGCATGTGGCTCTATTAGTATAGGAGATACCTGAAAACATATCACACTTTTCATCATAGTGCTTTTACCAATGCATAAAATGCATGGAGAAGTCATTTCGAATGACTGGTCCTCAGTGTTGTGAGAACGATGACTGGTTAAAATTTTTGGTGGTTTCTTGTTCAGTCCATAGGCCTACATAATGTGGCAAACCGGTGAGCATGTGGCTCTATTAGTATAGGAGATACCTGAAAACATATCACACTTTTCATCATAGTGCTTTTACCAATGCATAAAATGCATGGAGAAGTCATTTCGAATGACTGGTCCTCAGTGTTGTGAGAACGATGACTGGTTAAAATTTTTGGTGGTTTCTTGTTCAGTCCATAGGCCTACATCATGTGGCAAAGCCGCGTGAGCATGTGGCTCTATTAGTATAGGAGATACCTGAAAACATATCACACATTTCATCATAGTGCTTTTACCAATGCATAAAATGCATGGAGAAGTCATTTCGAATGACTGGGTCCTCAGTGTTGTGAGAACGATGACTGGTTAAAATTTTTGGTGGTTTCTTGTTCAGTCCATAGGCCTACATCATGTGGCAAACCGGTGAGCATGTGGCTCTATTAATATAGGAGATACCTGAAAACATATCACACTTTTCATCATAGTGCTTTTACCAATGCATAAAATGCATGGAGAAGTCATTTCGAATGACTGGTCCTCAGTGTTGTGAGAACGATGACTGGTTAAAATTTTGGTGGTTTCTTGTTCAGTCCATAGGCCTACATCATGTGGCAAACCGGTGAGCATGTGGTTCTATTAGTATAGGAGATACCTGAAAACATATCACACTTTTCATCATAGTGCTTTTACCAATGCATAAAATGCATGGAGAAGTCATTTCGAATGACTGGTCCTCAGTGTTGTGAGAACGATGACTGGTTAAAATTTTTGGTGGTTTCTTGTTCAGTCATAGGCCTACATCATGTGGCAAACCGGTGAGCATGTGGCTCTATTAGTATAGGAGATACCTGAAAACATATCACACTTTTCATCATAGTGCTTTTACCAATGCATAAAATGCATGGAGAAGTCATTTCGAATGACTGGTCCTCAGTGTTGTGAGAACGATGACTGGTTAAAATTTTTGGTGGTTTCTTGTTCAGTCCATAGGCCTACATCATGTGGCAAACCGGTGAGCATGTGGCTCTATTAGTATAGGAGAAACCTGAAAACATATCACACTTTTCATCTTAGTGCTTTTACCAATGCATAAAATGCATGGAGAAGTCATTTCGAATGACTGGTCCTCAGTGTTGTGAGAACGATGACTGGTTAAAATTTTTGGTGGTTTCTTGTTCAGTCCATAGGCCTACATCATGTGGCAAACCGGTGAGCATGTGGCTCTATTAGTATAGGAGATACCTGAAAACATATCACACTTTTCATCATAGTGCTTTTACCAATGCATAAAATGCATGGAGAAGTCATTTCGAATGGACTGGTCCTCAGTGTTTGTGAGAACGATGACTGGTTAAAATTTTTGGTGGTTTCTTGTTCAGTCCATAGGCCTACATCATGTGGCAAAACCGGTGAGCATGTGGCTCTATTAGTATAGGAGATACCTGAAAACATATCACACTTTTTCATCATAGTGCTTTTACCAATGCATAAAATGCATGGAGAAGTCATTTCGAATGACTGGTCCTCAGTATTGTGAGAACGATGACTGGTTAAAATTTTTGGTGGTTTCTTGTTCAGTACATAGGCCTACATCATGTGGCAAACCGGTGAGCATGTGGCTCTATTAGTATAGGAGATACCTGAAAACATATCACACTTTTCATCATAGTGCTTTTACCAATGCATAAAATGCATGGAGAAGTCATTTCGAATGACTGGTCCTCAGTGTTGTGAGAACGATGACTGGTTAAAATTTTTTGGTGGTTTCTTGTTCAGTCCATAGGCCTACATCATGTGGCAAACCGGGTGAGCATGTGGCTCTATTAGTATAGGAGATACCTGAAAACATATCACACTTTTCATCATAGTGCTTTTACCAATGCATAAAATGCATGGAGAAGTCATTTCGAATGACTGGTCCTCAGTGTTGTGAGAACGATGACTGGTTAAAATTTTTGGTGGTTTCTTGTTCAGTCCATAGGCCTACATCATGTGGCAAACCGGTGAGCATGTGGCTCTATTAGTATAGGAGATACCTGAAAACATATCACACTTTTCATCATAGTGCTTTTACCAATGCATAAAATGCATGGAGAAGTCATTTCGAATGACTGGTCCTCAGTGTTGTGAGAACGATGACTGGTTAAAATTTTTGGTGGTTTCTTGTTCAGTCCATAGGCCTACATCATGTGGGAAACCGGTGAGCATGTGGCTCTATTAGTATAGGAGATACCTGAAAACATATCACACTTTTCATCATAGTGCTTTTACCAATGCATAAAATGCATGGAGAAGTCATCTTCGAATGACTGGTCCTCAGTGTTGTGAGAACGATGACTGGTTAAAATTTTTGGTGGTTTCTTGTTCAGTCCATAGGCCTACATCATGTGGCAAACCGGTGAGCATGTGGCTCTATTAGTATAGGAGATACCTGAAAAACATATCACACTTTTCATCATAGTGCTTTTACCAATGCATAAAATGCATGGAGAAGTCATTTCGAATGACTGGTCCTCAGTGTTGTGAGAACGATGACTGGTTAAAATTTTTGGTGGTTTCTTGTTCAGTCCATAGGCCTACATCATGTGGCAAACCGGTGAGCATGTGGCTCTATTACTATAGGAGATACCAGAAAACATATCACACTTTTCATCATAGTGCTTTTACCAATGCATAAAATGCATGGAGAAGTCAGTTTCGAATGACTGGTCCTCAGTGTTGTGAGAACGATGACTGGTTAAAATTTTTGGTGGTTTCTTGTTCAGTCCATAGGCCTACATCATGTGGCAAACCGGTGAGCATGTGGCTCTATTAGTATAGGAGATACCTGAAAACATATCACACTTTTCATCATAGTGCTTTTACCAATGCATAAAATGCATGGAGAAGTCATTTCGAATGACTGGTCCTCAGTGTTGTGAGAACGATGACTGGTTAAAATTTTTGGTGGTTTCTTGTTCAGTCCATAGGCCTACATCATGTGGCAAACCGGTGAGCATGTGGCTCTATTAGTATAGGAGATACCTGAAAACATATCCACTTTTCATCATAGTGCTTTTACCAATGCATAAAATGCATGGAGAAGTCATTTCGAATGACTGGTCCTCAGTGTTGTGAGAACGATGACTGGTTAAAATTTTTGGTGGTTTCTTGTTCAGTCCATAGGCCTACATCATGTGGCAAACCGGTGAGCATGTGGCTCTATTAGTATAGGAGATACCTGAAAACATATCACACTTTTCATCATAGTGCTATTACCAATGCATAAAATGCATGGAGAAGTCATTTCGAATGACTGGTCCTCAGTGTTGTGAGAACGATGATTGGTTAAAATTTTTGGTGGTTTCTTGTTCAGTCCATAGGCCTACATCATGTGGCAAACCGGTGAGCATGTGGCTCTATTAGTATAGGAGATACCTGAAAACTTATCACACTTTTCATCATAGTGCTTTTACCAATGCATAAAATGCATGGAGAAGTCATTTCGAATGACTGGTCCTCAGTGTTGTGAGAACGATGATGGTTAAAATTTTTGGTGGTTTCTTGTTCAGTCCATAGGCCTACATCATGTGGCAAACCGGTGAGCATGTGGCTCTATTAGTATAGGAGATACCTGAAAACTTATCACACTTTTCATCATAGTGCTTTTACCAATGCATAAAATGCATGGAGAAGTCATTTCGAATGACTGGTCCTCAGTGTTGTGAGAACGATGACTGGTTAAAATTTTTGGTGGTTTCTTGTTCAGTCCATAGGCCTACATCATGTGGCAAACCGGTGAGCATGTGGCTCTATTAGTATAGGAGATACCTGAAAACATATCACACTTTTCATCATAGTGCTTTTACCCAATTGCATAAAATGCATGGAGAAGTCATTTCGAATGACTGGTCCTCAGTGTTGTGAGAACGATGACTGGTAAAAATTTTGGTGGTTCTTGTTCAGTCCATAGGCCTACATCATGTGGCAAACCGGTGAGCATGTGGCTCTATTAGTATAGGAGATACCTGAAAACATATCACACTTTTCATCATAGTGCTTTTACCAATGCATAAAATGCATGGAGAAGTCATTTCGAATGACTGGTCCTCAGTGTTGTGAGAATGATGACTGGTTAAAATTTTGGTGGTTTCTTGTTCAGTCCATAGGCCTACATCATGTGGCAAACCGGTGAGCATGTGGCTCTATTAGTATAGGAGATACCTGAAAACATATCACACTTTTCATCATAGTGCTTTTACCAATGCATAATATGCATGGAGAAGTCATTTCGAATGACTGGTCCTCAGTGTTGTGAGAACGATGACTGGTTAAAATTTTTGGTGGTTTCTTGTTCAGTCCATAGGCCTACATCATGTGGCAAACCGGTGAGCATGTGGCTCTATTAGTATAGGAGATACCTGAAAACATATCACACTTTTCATCATAGTGCTTTTACCAATGCATAAAATGCATGGAGAAGTCATTTCGAATGACTGGTCCTCAGTGTTGTGAGAACGATGACTGGTTAAAATTTTTGGTGGTTTCTTGTTCAGTCCATAGGCCTACATCATGTGGCAAACCGGTGAGCATGTGGCTCTATTAGTATAGGAGATACCTGAAAACATATCACACTTTTCATCATAGTGCTTTTACCAATGCATAAAATGCATGGAGAAGTCATTTCGAATGACTGGTCCTCAGTGTTGTGAGAACGATGACTGGTTAAAATTTTTGGTGGTTTCTTGTTCAGTCCATAGGCCTACATCATGTGGCAAACCGGTGAGCATGTGGCTCTATTAGTATAGGAGATACCTGAAAACATATCACACTTTTCATCATAGTGCTTTTACCAATGCATAAAATGCATGGAGAAGTCATTTCGAATGACTGGTCCTCAGTGTTGTGAGAACGATGACTGGTTAAAATTTTGGTGGTTTCTTGTTCAGTCCATAGGCCTACATCATGTGGCAAAACCGGTGAGCATGTGGCTCTATTAGTATAGGAGATACCTGAAAACATATCACACTTTTCATCATAGTGCTTTTACCAATGCATAAAATGCATGGAGAAGTCATTTCGAATGACTGGTCCTCAGTGTTGTGAGAACGATGACTGGTTAAAATTTTTGGTGGTTTCTTGTTCAGTCATAGGCCTACATCATGTGGCAAACCGGTGAGCATGTGGCTCTATTAGTATAGGAGATACCTGAAAACTTATCACACTTTTCATCATAGTGCTTTTACCAATGCATAAAATGCATGGAGAAGTCATTTCGAATGACTGGTCCTCAGTGTTGTGAGAACGATGACTGGTTAAAATTTTTGGTGGTTCTTGTTCAGTCCATAGGCCTACATCATGTGGCAAACCGGTGAGCATGTGGCTCTATTAGTATAGGAGATACCTGAAAACATATCACACTTTTCATCATAGTGCTTTTACCAATGCATAAAATGCATGGAGAAGTCATTTCGAATGACTGGTCCTCAGTGTTGTGAGAACGATGATTGGTTAAAATTTTTGGTGGTTTCTTGTTCAGTCCATAGGCCTACATCATGTGGCAAACCGGTGAGCATGTGGCTCTATTAGTATAGGAGATACCTGAAACTTATCACACTTTTCATCATAGTGCTTTTACCAATGCATAAAATGCATGGAGAAGTCATTTCGAAATGACTGGTCCTCAGTGTTGTGAGAACGATGACTGGTTAAAATTTTTGGTGGTTTCTTGTTCAGTCCATAGGCCTACATCATGTGGCAAACCGGTGAGCATGTGGCTCTATTAGTATAGGAGATACCTGAAAACATATCACACTTTTCATCATAGTGCTTTTACCAATGCATAAAATGCATGGAGAAGTCATTTCGAATGACTGGTCCTCAGTGTTGTGAGAACGATGACTGGTTAAAATTTTTGGTGGTTTCTTGTTCAGTCCATAGGCCTACATCATGTGGCAAACCGGTGAGCATGTGGCTCTATTAGTATAGGAGATACCTGAAAACATATCACACTTTTCATCATAGTGCTTTTACCAATGCATAAAATGCATGGAGAAGTCATTTCGAATGACTGGTCCTCAGTGTTGTGAGAACGATGACTGGTTAAAATTTTTGGTGGTTTCTTGTTCAGTCCATAGGCCTACATCATGTGGCAACGGTGAGCATGTGGCTCTATTAGTATAGGAGATACCTGAAAACATATCACACTTTTCATCATAGTGCTTTTACCAATGCATAAAATGCATGGAGAAGTCATTTCGAATGACTGGTCCTCAGTGTTGTGAGAACGATGACTGGTTAAAATTTTTGGTGGTTTCTTGTTCAGTCCATAGGCCTACATCATGTGGCAAACCGGTGAGCATGTGGCTCTATTAGTATAGGAGATACCTGAAAACATATCACACTTTTCATCATAGTGCTTTTACCAATGCATAAAATGCATGGAGAAGTCATTTCGAATGACTGGTCCTCAGTGTTGTGAGAACGATGACTGGTTAAAATTTTTGGTGGTTTCTTGTTCAGTCCCATAGGCCTACATCATGTGGCAAACCGGTGAGCATGTGGCTCTATTAGTATAGGAGATACCTGAAAACATATCACACTTTTCATCATAGTGCTTTTACCAATGCATAAAATGCATGGAGAAGTCATTTCGAATGACTGGTCCTCAGTGTTGTGAGAACGATGACTGGTTAAAATTTTTGGTGGTTTCTTGTTCAGTCCATAGGCCTACATCATGTGGCAAACCGGTGAGCATGTGGCTCTATTAGTATAGGAGATACCTGAAAACATATCACACTTTTCATCATAGTGCTTTTACCAATGCATAAAATGCATGGAGAAGTCATTTCGAATGACTGGTCCTCAGTGTTGTGAGAACGATGACTGGTTAAAATTTTTGGTGGTTTCTTGTTCAGTCCATAGGCCTACATCATGTGGCAAACGGTGAGCATGTGGCTCTATAGTATAGGAGATACCTGAAAACATATCACACTTTTCATCATAGTGCTTTTACCAATGCATAAAATGCATGGAGAAGTCATTTCGAATGACTGGTCCTCAGTGTTGTGAGAACGATGACTGGTTAAAATTTTTGGTGGTTTCTTGTTCAGTCCATAGGCCTACATCATGTGGCAAACCGGTGAGCATGTGGCTCTATTAGTATAGGAAGATACCTGAAAACTTATCACACTTTTCATCATAGTGCTTTTACAATGCATAAAATGCATGGAGAAGTCATTTCGAATGACTGGTCCTCAGTGTTGTGAGAACGATGACTGGTTTAAAATTTTTGGTGGTTTCTTGTTCAGTCCATAGGCCTACATCATGTGGCAAACCGGTGAGCATGTGGCTCTATTAGTATAGGAGATACCTGAAAACATATCACACTTTTCATCATAGTGCTTTTACCAATGCATAAAATGCATGGAGAAGTAATTTCGAATGACTGGTCTCAGTGTTGTGAGAACTGATTGACTGGTTAAATTTTTGGTGGTTGCTTGTTCAGTCATAGGGCGCGACTATCATGTGGCAAACCGGTGAGCATGTGGCCTCTTATAGTTAATAGTGGGGATGATAACCTGTAATAACATATCACACTTTCATCGAATAGTGCTTTTACCAATGCATAAAATGCCATGTAGAAGTAATTCGAATGACTGGTCTC
>NW_027194912.1:0-49331 GCF_032444005.1 Ranitomeya imitator
AGGACCAGTCATTCGAAATGACTTCTCCATGCATTTTATGCGTTGGTAAAAGCACTATGATGAAAAGTGTGATATGTTTTCAGGTATCTCCTACACTAATAGAGCCACATGCTCACCGGTTTGCCACATGATGTAGGCCTATGGACTGAACAAGAAACCACCAAAAATTTTAACCAGTCATCGTTCTCACAACACTGAGGACCAGTCATTCGAAATGACTTCTCCATGCATTTTATGCATTGGTAAATGCACTATGATGAAAAGTGTGATATGTTTTCAGGTATCTCCTATACTAATAGAGCCACATGCTCACCAGTTTGCCACATGATTTAGGCCTATGGACTGAACAAGAAACCACCAAAAATTTTAACCAGTCATCGTTCTCACAACACTGAGGACCAGTCATTCGAAATGACTTCTCCATGCATTTTATGCATTGGTAAAAGCACTATGATGAAAAGTGTGATATGTTTTCAGGTATCTCCTATACTAATAGAGCCACATGCTCACCGGTTTGCCACATGATGTAGGCCTATGGACTGAACAAGAAACCACCAAAAATTTTAACCAGTCATCGTTCTCACAACACTGAGGACCAGTCATTCGAAATGACTTCTCCATGCATTTTATGCATTGGTAAAAGCACTATGATGAAAAGTGTGATATGTTTTCAGGTATCTCCTATACTAATAGAGCCACATGCTCACCGGTTTGCCACATGATGTAGGCCTATGGACTGAACAAGAAACCACCAAAAATTTTAACCAGTCATCGTTCTCACAACACTGAGGACCAGTCATTCGAAATTACTTCTCCATGCATTTTATGCATTGGTAAAAGCACTATGATGAAAAGTGTGATATGTTTTCAGGTATCTCCTATACTAATAGAGCCACATGCTCACCGGTTTGCCACATGATGTAGGCCTATGGACTGAACAAGAAACCACCAAAAATTTTAACCAGTCATCGTTCTCACAACACTAAGGACCAGTCATTCGAAATGACTTCTCCATGCATTTTATGCATTGGTAAAAGCACTATGATGAAAAGTGTGATATGTTTTCAGGTATCTCCTATACTAATAGAGCCACATGCTCACCGGTTTGCCACATGATGTAGGCCTATGGACTGAACAAGAAACCACCAAAAATTTTAACCAGTCATCGTTCTCACAACACTGAGGACCAGTCATTCGAAATGACTTCTCCATGCATTTTATGCATTGGTAAAAGCACTATGATGAAAAGTGTGATATGTTTTCAGGTATCTCCTATACTAATAGAGCCACATGCTCACCGGTTTGCCACATGATGTAGGCCTATGGACTGAACAAGAAACCACCAAAAATTTTAACCAGTCATCGTTCTCACAACACTGAGGACCAGTCATTCGAAATGACTTCTCCATGCATTTTATGCATTGGTAAAAGCACTATGATGAAAAGTGTGATATGTTTTCAGGTATCTCCTATACTAATAGAGCCACATGCTCACCGGTTTGCCACATGATGTAGGCCTATGGACTGAACAAGAAACCACCAAAAATTTTAACCAGTCATCGTTCTCACAACACTGAGGACCAGTCATTCGAAATGACTTCTCCATGCATTTTATGCATTGGTAAAAGCACTATGATGAAAAGTGTGATATGTTTTCAGGTATCTCCTATACTAATAGAGCTACATCCTCACCGGTTTGCCACATGATGTAGGCCTATGGACTGAACAAGAAACCACCAAAAATTTTAACCAGTCATCGTTCTCACAACACTGAGGACCAGTCATTCGAAATGACTTCTCCATTCATTTTATGCATTGGTAAAAGCACTATGATGAAAAGTGTGATATGTTTTCAGGTATCTCCTATACTAATAGAGCCACATGCTCACCGGTTTGCCACATGATGTAGGCCTATGGACTGAACAAGAAACCACCAAAAATTTTAACCAGTCATCGTTCTCACAACACTGAGGACCAGTCATTCGAAATGACTTCTCCATGCATTTTATGCATTGGTAAAAGCACTATGATGAAAAGTGTGATATGTTTTCAGGTATCTCCTATACTAATAGAGCCACATGCTCACCGGTTTGCCACATGATGTAGGCCTATGGACTGAACAAGAAACCACCAAAAATTTTAACCAGTCATCGTTCTCACAACACTGAGGACCAGTCATTCGAAATGACTTCTCCATGCATTTTATGCATTGGTAAAAGCACTATGATGAAAAGTGTGATATGTTTTCAGGTATCTCCTATACTTATAGAGCCACATGCTCACCGGTTTGCCACATGATGTAGGCCTATGGACTGAACAAGAAACCACCAAAAATTTTAACCAGTCATCGTTCTCACAACACTGAGGACCAGTCATTCGAAATGACTTCTCCATGCATTTTATGCATTGGTAAAAGCACTATGATGAAAAGTGTGATATGTTTTCAGGTATCTCCTATACTAATAGAGCCACATGCTCACCGGTTTGCCACATGATGTAGGCCTATGGACTGAACAAGAAACCACCAAAAATTTTAACCAGTCATCGTTCTCACAACACTGAGGACCAGTCATTCGAAATGACTTCTCCATGCATTTTATGCATTGGTAAATGCACTATGATGAAAAGTGTGATATGTTTTCAGGTATCTCCTATACTAATAGAGCCACATGCTCACCAGTTTGCCACATGATTTAGGCCTATGGACTGAACAAGAAACCACCAAAAATTTTAACCAGTCATCGTTCTCACAACACTGAGGACCAGTCATTCGAAATGACTTCTCCATGCATTTTATGCATTGGTAAAAGCACTATGATGAAAAGTGTGATATGTTTTCACGTATCTCCTATACTAATAGAGCCACATGCTCACCGGTTTGCCACATGATGTAGGCCTATGGACTGAACAAGAAACCACCAAAAATTTTAACCAGTCATCGTTCTCACAACACTGAGGACCAGTCATTCGAAATGACTTCTCCATGCATTTTATGCATTGGTAAAAGCACTATGATGAAAAGTGTGATATGTTTTCAGGTATCTCCTATACTAATAGAGCCACATGCTCACCGGTTTGCCACATGATGTAGGCCTATGGACTGAACAAGAAACCACCAAAAATTTTAACCAGTCATCGTTCTCACAACACTGAGGACCAGTCATTCGAAATGACTTCTCCATGCATTTTATGCATTGGTAAAAGCACTATGATGAAAAGTGTGATATGTTTTCAGGTATCTCCTATACTAATAGAGTCACATGCTCACCGGTTTGCCACATGATGTAGGCCTATGGACTGAACAAGAAACCACTAAAAATTTTAACCAGTCATCGTTCTCACAACACTGAGGACCAGTCATTCGAAATTACTTCTCCATGCATTTTATGCATTGGTAAAAGCACTATGATGAAAAGTGTGATATGTTTTCAGGTATCTCCTATACTAATAGAGCCACATGCTCACCGGTTTGCCACATGATGTAGGCCTATGGACTGAACAAGAAACCACCAAAAATTTTAACCAGTCATCGTTCTCACAACACTGAGGACCAGTCATTCGAAATGACTTCTCCATGCATTTTATGCATTGGTAAAAGCACTATGATGAAAAGTGTGATATGTTTTCAGGTATCTCCTATACTAATAGAGCCACATGCTCACCGGTTTGCCACATGATGTAGGCCGATGGACTGAACAAGAAACCACCAAAAATTTTAACCAGTCATCGTTCTCACAACACTGAGGACCAGTCATTCGAAATGACTTCTCCATGCATTTTATGCATTGGTAAAAGCACTATGATGAAAAGTGTGATATGTTTTCAGGTATCTCCTATACTAATAGAGCCACATGCTCACCGGTTTGCCACATGATGTAGGCCTATGGACTGAACAAGAAACCACCAAAAATTTTAACCAGTCATCGTTCTCACAACACTGAGGACCAGTCATTCGAAATGACTTCTCCATGCATTTTATGCATTGGTAAAAGCACTATGATGAAAAGTGTGATATGTTTTCAGGTATCTCCTATACTAATAGAGCCACATGCTCACCGGTTTGCCACATGATGTAGGCCTATGGACTGAACAAGAAACCACCAAAAATTTTAACCAGTCATCGTTCTCACAACACTGAGGACCAGTCATTCGAAATGACTTCTCCATGCATTTTATTCATTGGTAAAAGCACTATGATGAAAAGTGTGATATGTTTTCAGGTATCTCCTATACTAATAGAGCCACATGCTCACCGGTTTGCCACATGATGTAGGCCTATGGACTGAACAAGAAACCACCAAAAATTTTAACCAGTCATTGTTCTCACAACACTGAGGACCAGTCATTCGAAATGACTTCTCCATGCATTTTATGCATTGGTAAAAGCACTATGATGAAAAGTGTGATATGTTTTCAGGTATCTCCTATACTAATAGAGCCACATGCTCACCGGTTTGCCACATGATGTAGGCCTATGGACTGAACAAGAAACCACCAAAAATTTTAACCAGTCATCGTTCTCACAACACTGAGGACCAGTCATTCGAAATTACTTCTCCATGCATTTTATGCATTGGTAAAAGCACTATGATGAAAAGTGTGATATGTTTTCAGGTATCTCCTATACTAATAGAGCCACATGCTCACCGGTTTGCCACATGATGTAGGCCTATGGACTGAACAAGAAACCACCAAAAATTTTAACCAGTCATCGTTCTCACAACACTGAGGACCAGTCATTCGAAATGACTTCTCCATGCATTTTATGCATTGGTAAAAGCACTATGATGAAAAGTGTGATATGTTTTCAGGTATCTCCTATACTAATAGAGCCACATGCTCACCGGTTTGCCACATGATGTAGGCCGATGGACTGAACAAGAAACCACCAAAAATTTTAACCAGTCATCGTTCTCACAACACTGAGGACCAGTCATTCGAAATGACTTCTCCATGCATTTTATGCATTGGTAAAAGCACTATGATGAAAAGTGTGATATGTTTTCAGGTATCTCCTATACTAATAGAGCCACATGCTCACCGGTTTGCCACATGATGTAGGCCTATGGACTGAACAAGAAACCACCAAAAATTTTAACCAGTCATCGTTCTCACAACACTGAGGACCAGTCATTCGAAATGACTTCTCCATGCATTTTATGCATTGGTAAAAGCACTATGATGAAAAGTGTGATATGTTTTCAGGTATCTCCTATACTAATAGAGCCACATGCTCACCGGTTTGCCACATGATGTAGGCCTATGGACTGAACAAGAAACCACCAAAAATTTTAACCAGTCATCGTTCTCACAACACTGAGGACCAGTCATTCGAAATGACTTCTCCATGCATTTTATTCATTGGTAAAAGCACTATGATGAAAAGTGTGATATGTTTTCAGGTATCTCCTATACTAATAGAGCCACATGCTCACCGGTTTGCCACATGATGTAGGCCTATGGACTGAACAAGAAACCACCAAAAATTTTAACCAGTCATTGTTCTCACAACACTGAGGACCAGTCATTCGAAATGACTTCTCCATGCATTTTATGCATTGGTAAAAGCACTATGATGAAAAGTGTGATATGTTTTCAGGTATCTCCTATACTAATAGAGCCACATGCTCACCGGTTTGCCACATGATGTAGGCCTATGGACTGAACAAGAAACCACCAAAAATTTTAACCAGTCATCGTTCTCACAACACTGAGGACCAGTCATTCGAAATGACTTCTCCATGCATTTTATGCATTGGTAAAAGCACTATGATGAAAAGTGTGATATGTTTTCAGGTATCTCCTATACTAATAGAGCCACATGCTCACCGGTTTGCCACATGATGTAGGCCTATGGACTGAACAAGAAACCACCAAAAATTTTAACCAGTCATCGTTCTCACAACACTGAGGACCAGTCATTCGAAATGACTTCTCCATGCATTTTATGCGTTGGTAAAAGCACTATGATGAAAAGTGTGATATGTTTTCAGGTATCTCCTACACTAATAGAGCCACATGCTCACCGGTTTGCCACATGATGTAGGCCTATGGACTGAACAAGAAACCACCAAAAATTTTAACCAGTCATCGTTCTCACAACACTGAGGACCAGTCATTCGAAATGACTTCTCCATGCATTTTATGCATTGGTAAATGCACTATGATGAAAAGTGTGATATGTTTTCAGGTATCTCCTATACTAATAGAGCCACATGCTCACCAGTTTGCCACATGATTTAGGCCTATGGACTGAACAAGAAACCACCAAAAATTTTAACCAGTCATCGTTCTCACAACACTGAGGACCAGTCATTCGAAATGACTTCTCCATGCATTTTATGCATTGGTAAAAGCACTATGATGAAAAGTGTGATATGTTTTCAGGTATCTCCTATACTAATAGAGCCACATGCTCACCGGTTTGCCACATGATGTAGGCCTATGGACTGAACAAGAAACCACCAAAAATTTTAACCAGTCATCGTTCTCACAACACTGAGGACCAGTCATTCGAAATGACTTCTCCATGCATTTTATGCATTGGTAAAAGCACTATGATGAAAAGTGTGATATGTTTTCAGGTATCTCCTATACTAATAGAGCCACATGCTCACCGGTTTGCCACATGATGTAGGCCTATGGACTGAACAAGAAACCACCAAAAATTTTAACCAGTCATCGTTCTCACAACACTGAGGACCAGTCATTCGAAATGACTTCTCCATGCATTTTATGCATTGGTAAAAGCACTATGATGAAAAGTGTGATATGTTTTCAGGTATCTCCTATACTAATAGAGCCACATGCTCACCGGTTTGCCACATGATGTAGGCCTATGGACTGAACAAGAAACCACCAAAAATTTTAACCAGTCATCGTTCTCACAACACTGAGGACCAGTCATTCGAAATGACTTTTCCATGCATTTTATGCATTGTTAAATGCACTATGATGAAAAGTGTGATATGTTTTCAGGTATCTCCTATACTAATAGAGCCACATGCTCACCAGTTTGCCACATGATTTAGGCCTATGGACTGAACAAGAAACCACCAAAAATTTTAACCAGTCATCGTTCTCACAACACTGAGGACCAGTCATTCGAAATGACTTCTCCATGCATTTTATGCATTGGTAAAAGCACTATGATGAAAAGTGTGATATGTTTTCAGGTATCTCCTATACTAATAGAGCCACATGCTCACCGGTTTGCCACATGATGTAGGCCTATGGACTGAACAAGAAACCACCAAAAATTTTAACCAGTCATCGTTCTCACAACACTGAGGACCAGTCATTCGAAATGACTTCTCCATGCATTTTATGCATTGGTAAAAGCACTATGATGAAAAGTGTGATATGTTTTCAGGTATCTCCTATACTAATAGAGCCACATGCTCACCGGTTTGCCACATGATGTAGGCCTATGGACTGAACAAGAAACCACCAAAAATTTTAACCAGTCATCGTTCTCACAACACTGAGGACCAGTCATTCGAAATGACTTCTCCATGCATTTTATGCATTGGTAAAAGCACTATGATGAAAAGTGTGATATGTTTTCAGGTATCTCCTATACTAATAGAGCCACATGCTCACCGGTTTGCCACATGATGTAGGCCTATGGACTGAACAAGAAACCACCAAAAATTTTAACCAGTCATCGTTCTCACAACACTGAGGACCAGTCATTCGAAATGACTTCTCCATGCATTTTATTCATTGGTAAAAGCACTATGATGAAAAGTGTGATATGTTTTCAGGTATCTCCTATACTAATAGAGTCACATGCTCACCGGTTTGCCACATGATGTAGGCCTATGGACTGAACAAGAAACCACTAAAAATTTTAACCAGTCATCGTTCTCACAACACTGAGGACCAGTCATTCGAAATTACTTCTCCATGCATTTTATGCATTGGTAAAAGCACTATGATGAAAAGTGTGATATGTTTTCAGGTATCTCCTATACTAATAGAGCCACATGCTCACCGGTTTGCCACATGATGTAGGCCTATGGACTGAACAAGAAACCACAGAAAATTTTAACCAGTCATCGTTCTCACAACACTGAGGACCAGTCATTCGAAATGACTTCTCCATGCATTTTATGCGTTGGTAAAAGCACTATGATGAAAAGTGTGATGTGTTTTCAGGTATCTCCTATACTAATAGAGCCACATGCTCACCGGTTTGCCACATGATGTAGGCCGATGGACTGAACAAGAAACCACCAAAAATTTTAACCAGTCATCGTTCTCACAACACTGAGGACCAGTCATTCGAAATGACTTCTCCATGCATTTTATGCATTGGTAAAAGCACTATGATGAAAAGTGTGATATGTTTTCAGGTATCTCCTATACTAATAGAGCCACATGCTCACCGGTTTGCCACATGATGTAGGCCTATGGACTGAACAAGAAACCACCAAAAATTTTAACCAGTCATCGTTCTCACAACACTGAGGACCAGTCATTCGAAATGACTTCTCCATGCATTTTATGCATTGGTAAAAGCACTATGATGAAAAGTGTGATATGTTTTCAGGTATCTCCTATACTAATAGAGCCACATGCTCACCGGTTTGCCACATGATGTAGGCCTATGGACTGAACAAGAAACCACCAAAAATTTTAACCAGTCATCGTTCTCACAACACTGAGGACCAGTCATTCGAAATGACTTCTCCATGCATTTTATTCATTGGTAAAAACACTATGATGAAAAGTGTGATATGTTTTCAGGTATCTCCTATACTAATAGAGCCACATGCTCACCGGTTTGCCACATGATGTAGGCCTATGGACTGAACAAGAAACCACCAAAAATTTTAACCAGTCATTGTTCTCACAACACTGAGGACCAGTCATTCGAAATGACTTCTCCATGCATTTTATGCATTGGTAAAAGCACTATGATGAAAAGTGTGATATGTTTTCAGGTATCTCCTATACTAATAGAGCCACATGCTCACCGGTTTGCCACATGATGTAGGCCTATGGACTGAACAAGAAACCACCAAAAATTTTAACCAGTCATCGTTCTCACAACACTGAGGACCAGTCATTCGAAATGACTTCTCCATGCATTTTATGCATTGGTAAAAGCACTATGATGAAAAGTGTGATATGTTTTCAGGTATCTCCTATACTAAAAGAGCCACATGCTCACCGGTTTGCCACATGATGTAGGCCTATGGACTGAACAAGAAACCACCAAAAATTTTAACCAGTCATCGTTCTCACAACACTGAGGACCAGTCATTCGAAATGACTTCTCCATGCATTTTATGCGTTGGTAAAAGCACTATGATGAAAAGTGTGATATGTTTTCAGGTATCTCCTACACTAATAGAGCCACATGCTCACCGGTTTGCCACATGATGTAGGCCTATGGACTGAACAAGAAACCACCAAAAATTTTAACCAGTCATCGTTCTCACAACACTGAGGACCAGTCATTCGAAATGACTTCTCCATGCATTTTATGCATTGGTAAATGCACTATGATGAAAAGTGTGATATGTTTTCAGGTATCTCCTATACTAATAGAGCCACATGCTCACCAGTTTGCCACATGATTTAGGCCTATGGACTGAACAAGAAACCACCAAAAATTTTAACCAGTCATCGTTCTCACAACACTGAGGACCAGTCATTCGAAATGACTTCTCCATGCATTTTATGCATTGGTAAAAGCACTATGATGAAAAGTGTGATATGTTTTCAGGTATCTCCTATACTAATAGAGCCACATGCTCACCGGTTTGCCACATGATGTAGGCCTATGGACTGAACAAGAAACCACCAAAAATTTTAACCAGTCATCGTTCTCACAACACTGAGGACCAGTCATTCGAAATGACTTCTCCATGCATTTTATGCATTGGTAAAAGCACTATGATGAAAAGTGTGATATGTTTTCAGGTATCTCCTATACTAATAGAGCCACATGCTCACCGGTTTGCCACATGATGTAGGCCTATGGACTGAACAAGAAACCACCAAAAATTTTAACCAGTCATCGTTCTCACAACACTGAGGACCAGTCATTCGAAATTACTTCTCCATGCATTTTATGCATTGGTAAAAGCACTATGATGAAAAGTGTGATATGTTTTCAGGTATCTCCTATACTAATAGAGCCACATGCTCACCGGTTTGCCACATGATGTAGGCCTATGGACTGAACAAGAAACCACCAAAAATTTTAACCAGTCATCGTTCTCACAACACTGAGGACCAGTCATTCGAAATGACTTCTCCATGCATTTTATGCATTGGTAAAAGCACTATGATGAAAAGTGTGATATGTTTTCAGGTATCTCCTATACTAATAGAGCCACATGCTCACCGGTTTGCCACATGATGTAGGCCTATGGACTGAACAAGAAACCACCAAAAATTTTAACCAGTCATCGTTCTCACAACACTGAGGACCAGTCATTCGAAATGACTTCTCCATGCATTTTATGCATTGGTAAAAGCACTATGATGAAAAGTGTGATATGTTTTCAGGTATCTCCTATACTAATAGAGCCACATGCTCACCGGTTTGCCACATGATGTAGGCCTATGGACTGAACAAGAAACCACCAAAAATTTTAACCAGTCATCGTTCTCACAACACTGAGGACCAGTCATTCGAAATGACTTCTCCATGCATTTTATGCATTGGTAAAAGCACTATGATGAAAAGTGTGATATGTTTTCAGGTATCTCCTATACTAATAGAGCTACATGCTCACCGGTTTGCCACATGATGTAGGCCTATGGACTGAACAAGAAACCACCAAAAATTTTAACCAGTCATCGTTCTCACAACACTGAGGACCAGTCATTCGAAATGACTTCTCCATTCATTTTATGCATTGGTAAAAGCACTATGATGAAAAGTGTGATATGTTTTCAGGTATCTCCTATACTAATAGAGCCACATGCTCACCGGTTTGCCACATGATGTAGGCCTATGGACTGAACAAGAAACCACCAAAAATTTTAACCAGTCATCGTTCTCACAACACTGAGGACCAGTCATTCGAAATGACTTCTCCATGCATTTTATGCATTGGTAAAAGCACTATGATGAAAAGTGTGATATGTTTTCAGGTATCTCCTATACTAATAGAGCCACATGCTCACCGGTTTGCCACATGATGTAGGCCTATGGACTGAACAAGAAACCACCAAAAATTTTAACCAGTCATCGTTCTCACAACACTGAGGACCAGTCATTCGAAATGACTTCTCCATGCATTTTATGCATTGGTAAAAGCACTATGATGAAAAGTGTGATATGTTTTCAGGTATCTCCTATACTAATAGAGCCACATGCTCACCGGTTTGCCACATGATGTAGGCCTATGGACTGAACAAGAAACCACCAAAAATTTTAACCAGTCATCGTTCTCACAACACTGAGGACCAGTCATTCGAAATGACTTCTCCATGCATTTTATTCATTGGTAAAAACACTATGATGAAAAGTGTGATATGTTTTCAGGTATCTCCTATACTAATAGAGCCACATGCTCACCGGTTTGCCACATGATGTAGGCCTATGGACTGAACAAGAAACCACCAAAAATTTTAACCAGTCATTGTTCTCACAACACTGAGGACCAGTCATTCGAAATGACTTCTCCATGCATTTTATGCATTGGTAAAAGCACTATGATGAAAAGTGTGATATGTTTTCAGGTATCTCCTATACTAATAGAGCCACATGCTCACCGGTTTGCCACATGATGTAGGCCTATGGACTGAACAAGAAACCACCAAAAATTTTAACCAGTCATCGTTCTCACAACACTGAGGACCAGTCATTCGAAATGACTTCTCCATGCATTTTATGCATTGGTAAAAGCACTATGATGAAAAGTGTGATATGTTTTCAGGTATCTCCTATACTAAAAGAGCCACATGCTCACCGGTTTGCCACATGATGTAGGCCTATGGACTGAACAAGAAACCACCAAAAATTTTAACCAGTCATCGTTCTCACAACACTGAGGACCAGTCATTCGAAATGACTTCTCCATGCATTTTATGCGTTGGTAAAAGCACTATGATGAAAAGTGTGATATGTTTTCAGGTATCTCCTACACTAATAGAGCCACATGCTCACCGGTTTGCCACATGATGTAGGCCTATGGACTGAACAAGAAACCACCAAAAATTTTAACCAGTCATCGTTCTCACAACACTGAGGACCAGTCATTCGAAATGACTTCTCCATGCATTTTATGCATTGGTAAATGCACTATGATGAAAAGTGTGATATGTTTTCAGGTATCTCCTATACTAATAGAGCCACATGCTCACCAGTTTGCCACATGATTTAGGCCTATGGACTGAACAAGAAACCACCAAAAATTTTAACCAGTCATCGTTCTCACAACACTGAGGACCAGTCATTCGAAATGACTTCTCCATGCATTTTATGCATTGGTAAAAGCACTATGATGAAAAGTGTGATATGTTTTCAGGTATCTCCTATACTAATAGAGCCACATGCTCACCGGTTTGCCACATGATGTAGGCCTATGGACTGAACAAGAAACCACCAAAAATTTTAACCAGTCATCGTTCTCACAACACTGAGGACCAGTCATTCGAAATGACTTCTCCATGCATTTTATGCATTGGTAAAAGCACTATGATGAAAAGTGTGATATGTTTTCAGGTATCTCCTATACTAATAGAGCCACATGCTCACCGGTTTGCCACATGATGTAGGCCTATGGACTGAACAAGAAACCACCAAAAATTTTAACCAGTCATCGTTCTCACAACACTGAGGACCAGTCATTCGAAATTACTTCTCCATGCATTTTATGCATTGGTAAAAGCACTATGATGAAAAGTGTGATATGTTTTCAGGTATCTCCTATACTAATAGAGCCACATGCTCACCGGTTTGCCACATGATGTAGGCCTATGGACTGAACAAGAAACCACCAAAAATTTTAACCAGTCATCGTTCTCACAACACTGAGGACCAGTCATTCGAAATGACTTCTCCATTCATTTTATGCATTGGTAAAAGCACTATGATGAAAAGTGTGATATGTTTTCAGGTATCTCCTATACTAATAGAGCCACATGCTCACCGGTTTGCCACATGATGTAGGCCTATGGACTGAACAAGAAACCACCAAAAATTTTAACCAGTCATCGTTCTCACAACACTGAGGACCAGTCATTCGAAATGACTTCTCCATGCATTTTATGCATTGGTAAAAGCACTATGATGAAAAGTGTGATATGTTTTCAGGTATCTCCTATACTAATAGAGCCACATGCTCACCGGTTTGCCACATGATGTAGGCCTATGGACTGAACAAGAAACCACCAAAAATTTTAACCAGTCATCGTTCTCACAACACTGAGGACCAGTCATTCGAAATGACTTCTCCATGCATTTTATGCATTGGTAAAAGCACTATGATGAAAAGTGTGATATGTTTTCAGGTATCTCCTATACTTATAGAGGCACATGCTCACCGGTTTGCCACATGATGTAGGCCTATGGACTGAACAAGAAACCACCAAAAATTTTAACCAGTCATCGTTCTCACAACACTGAGGACCAGTCATTCGAAATGACTTCTCCATGCATTTTATGCATTGGTAAAAGCACTATGATGAAAAGTGTGATATGTTTTCAGGTATCTCCTATACTAATAGAGCCACATGCTCACCGGTTTGCCACATGATGTAGGCCTATGGACTGAACAAGAAACCACCAAAAATTTTAACCAGTCATCGTTCTCACAACACTGAGGACCAGTCATTCGAAATTACTTCTCCATGCATTTTATGCATTGGTAAAAGCACTATGATGAAAAGTGTGATATGTTTTCAGGTATCTCCTATACTAATAGAGCCACATGCTCACCGGTTTGCCACATGATGTAGGCCTATGGACTGAACAAGAAACCACCAAAAATTTTAACCAGTCATCGTTCTCACAACACTGAGGACCAGTCATTCGAAATGACTTCTCCATGCATTTTATGCATTGGTAAAAGCACTATGATGAAAAGTGTGATATGTTTTCAGGTATCTCCTATACTAATAGAGCCACATGCTCACCGGTTTGCCACATGATGTAGGCCTATGGACTGAACAAGAAACCACCAAAAATTTTAACCAGTCATCGTTCTCACAACACTGAGGACCAGTCATTCGAAATGACTTCTCCATGCATTTTATGCATTGGTAAAAGCACTATGATGAAAAGTGTGATATGTTTTCAGGTATCTCCTATACTAATAGAGCCACATGCTCACCGGTTTGCCACATGATGTAGGCCTATGGACTGAACAAGAAACCACCAAAAATTTTAACCAGTCATCGTTCTCACAACACTGAGGACCAGTCATTCGAAATGACTTCTCCATGCATTTTATGCATTGGTAAAAGCACTATGATGAAAAGTGTGATATGTTTTCAGGTATCTCCTATACTAATAGAGCCACATGCTCACCGGTTTGCCACATGATGTAGGCCTATGGACTGAACAAGAAACCACCAAAAATTTTAACCAGTCATCGTTCTCACAACACTGAGGACCAGTCATTCGAAATGACTTCTCCATGCATTTTATGCATTGGTAAAAGCACTATGATGAAAAGTGTGATATGTTTTCAGGTATCTCCTATACTAATAGAGCTACATGCTCACCGGTTTGCCACATGATGTAGGCCTATGGACTGAACAAGAAACCACCAAAAATTTTAACCAGTCATCGTTCTCACAACACTGAGGACCAGTCATTCGAAATGACTTCTCCATTCATTTTATGCATTGGTAAAAGCACTATGATGAAAAGTGTGATATGTTTTCAGGTATCTCCTATACTAATAGAGCCACATGCTCACCGGTTTGCCACATGATGTAGGCCTATGGACTGAACAAGAAACCACCAAAAATTTTAACCAGTCATCGTTCTCACAACACTGAGGACCAGTCATTCGAAATGACTTCTCCATGCATTTTATGCATTGGTAAAAGCACTATGATGAAAAGTGTGATATGTTTTCAGGTATCTCCTATACTAATAGAGCCACATGCTCACCGGTTTGCCACATGATGTAGGCCTATGGACTGAACAAGAAACCACCAAAAATTTTAACCAGTCATCGTTCTCACAACACTGAGGACCAGTCATTCGAAATGACTTCTCCATGCATTTTATGCATTGGTAAAAGCACTATGATGAAAAGTGTGATATGTTTTCAGGTATCTCCTATACTTATAGAGGCACATGCTCACCGGTTTGCCACATGATGTAGGCCTATGGACTGAACAAGAAACCACCAAAAATTTTAACCAGTCATCGTTCTCACAACACTGAGGACCAGTCATTCGAAATGACTTCTCCATGCATTTTATGCATTGGTAAAAGCACTATGATGAAAAGTGTGATATGTTTTCAGGTATCTCCTATACTAATAGAGCCACATGCTCACCGGTTTGCCACATGATGTAGGCCTATGGACTGAACAAGAAACCACCAAAAATTTTAACCAGTCATCGTTCTCACAACACTGAGGACCAGTCATTCGAAATGACTTCTCCATGCATTTTATGCATTGGTAAATGCACTATGATGAAAAGTGTGATATGTTTTCAGGTATCTCCTATACTAATAGAGCCACATGCTCACCAGTTTGCCACATGATTTAGGCCTATGGACTGAACAAGAAACCACCAAAAATTTTAACCAGTCATCGTTCTCACAACACTGAGGACCAGTCATTCGAAATGACTTCTCCATGCATTTTATGCATTGGTAAAAGCACTATGATGAAAAGTGTGATATGTTTTCAGGTATCTCCTATACTAATAGAGCCACATGCTCACCGGTTTGCCACATGATGTAGGCCTATGGACTGAACAAGAAACCACCAAAAATTTTAACCAGTCATCGTTCTCACAACACTGAGGACCAGTCATTCGAAATGACTTCTCCATGCATTTTATGCATTGGTAAAAGCACTATGATGAAAAGTGTGATATGTTTTCAGGTATCTCCTATACTAATAGAGCCACATGCTCACCGGTTTGCCACATGATGTAGGCCTATGGACTGAACAAGAAACCACCAAAAATTTTAACCAGTCATCGTTCTCACAACACTGAGGACCAGTCATTCGAAATTACTTCTCCATGCATTTTATGCATTGGTAAAAGCACTATGATGAAAAGTGTGATATGTTTTCAGGTATCTCCTATACTAATAGAGCCACATGCTCACCGGTTTGCCACATGATGTAGGCCTATGGACTGAACAAGAAACCACCAAAAATTTTAACCAGTCATCGTTCTCACAACACTGAGGACCAGTCATTCGAAATGACTTCTCCATGCATTTTATGCATTGGTAAAAGCACTATGATGAAAAGTGTGATATGTTTTCAGGTATCTCCTATACTAATAGAGCCACATGCTCACCGGTTTGCCACATGATGTAGGCCTATGGACTGAACAAGAAACCACCAAAAATTTTAACCAGTCATCGTTCTCACAACACTGAGGACCAGTCATTCGAAATGACTTCTCCATGCATTTTATGCATTGGTAAAAGCACTATGATGAAAAGTGTGATATGTTTTCAGGTATCTCCTATACTAATAGAGCCACATGCTCACCGGTTTGCCACATGATGTAGGCCTATGGACTGAACAAGAAACCACCAAAAATTTTAACCAGTCATCGTTCTCACAACACTGAGGACCAGTCATTCGAAATGACTTCTCCATGCATTTTATGCATTGGTAAAAGCACTATGATGAAAAGTGTGATATGTTTTCAGGTATCTCCTATACTAATAGAGCCACATGCTCACCGGTTTGCCACATGATGTAGGCCTATGGACTGAACAAGAAACCACCAAAAATTTTAACCAGTCATCGTTCTCACAACACTGAGGACCAGTCATTCGAAATGACTTCTCCATGCATTTTATGCATTGGTAAAAGCACTATGATGAAAAGTGTGATATGTTTTCAGGTATCTCCTATACTAATAGAGCTACATGCTCACCGGTTTGCCACATGATGTAGGCCTATGGACTGAACAAGAAACCACCAAAAATTTTAACCAGTCATCGTTCTCACAACACTGAGGACCAGTCATTCGAAATGACTTCTCCATTCATTTTATGCATTGGTAAAAGCACTATGATGAAAAGTGTGATATGTTTTCAGGTATCTCCTATACTAATAGAGCCACATGCTCACCGGTTTGCCACATGATGTAGGCCTATGGACTGAACAAGAAACCACCAAAAATTTTAACCAGTCATCGTTCTCACAACACTGAGGACCAGTCATTCGAAATGACTTCTCCATGCATTTTATGCATTGGTAAAAGCACTATGATGAAAAGTGTGATATGTTTTCAGGTATCTCCTATACTAATAGAGCCACATGCTCACCGGTTTGCCACATGATGTAGGCCTATGGACTGAACAAGAAACCACCAAAAATTTTAACCAGTCATCGTTCTCACAACACTGAGGACCAGTCATTCGAAATGACTTCTCCATGCATTTTATGCATTGGTAAAAGCACTATGATGAAAAGTGTGATATGTTTTCAGGTATCTCCTATACTTATAGAGGCACATGCTCACCGGTTTGCCACATGATGTAGGCCTATGGACTGAACAAGAAACCACCAAAAATTTTAACCAGTCCGTTCTCACAACACTGAGGACCAGTCATTCGAAATGACTTCTCCATGCATTTTATGCATTGGTAAAAGCACTATGATGAAAAGTGTGATATGTTTTCAGGTATCTCCTATACTAATAGAGCCACATGCTCACCGGTTTGCCACATGATGTAGGCCTATGGACTGAACAAGAAACCACCAAAAATTTTAACCAGTCATCGTTCTCACAACACTGAGGACCAGTCATTCGAAATGACTTCTCCATGCATTTTATGCATTGGTAAATGCACTATGATGAAAAGTGTGATATGTTTTCAGGTATCTCCTATACTAATAGAGCCACATGCTCACCAGTTTGCCACATGATTTAGGCCTATGGACTGAACAAGAAACCACCAAAAATTTTAACCAGTCATCGTTCTCACAACACTGAGGACCAGTCATTCGAAATGACTTCTCCATTCATTTTATGCATTGGTAAAAGCACTATGATGAAAAGTGTGATATGTTTTCAGGTATCTCCTATACTAATAGAGCCACATGCTCACCGGTTTGCCACATGATGTAGGCCTATGGACTGAACAAGAAACCACCAAAAATTTTAACCAGTCATCGTTCTCACAACACTGAGGACCAGTCATTCGAAATGACTTCTCCATGCATTTTATGCATTGGTAAAAGCACTATGATGAAAAGTGTGATATGTTTTCAGGTATCTCCTATACTAATAGAGCCACATGCTCACCGGTTTGCCACATGATGTAGGCCTATGGACTGAACAAGAAACCACCAAAAATTTTAACCAGTCATCGTTCTCACAACACTGAGGACCAGTCATTCGAAATGACTTCTCCATGCATTTTATGCATTGGTAAAAGAACTATGATGAAAAGTGTGATATGTTTTCAGGTATCTCCTATACTAATAGAGTCACATGCTCACCGGTTTGCCACATGATGTAGGCCTATGGACTGAACAAGAAACCACTAAAAATTTTAACCAGTCATCGTTCTCACAACACTGAGGACCAGTCATTCGAAATTACTTCTCCATGCATTTTATGCATTGGTAAAAGCACTATGATGAAAAGTGTGATATGTTTTCAGGTATCTCCTATACTAATAGAGCCACATGCTCACCGGTTTGCCACATGATGTAGGCCTATGGACTGAACAAGAAACCACCAAAAATTTTAACCAGTCATCGTTCTCACAACACTGAGGACCAGTCATTCGAAATGACTTCTCCATGCATTTTATGCATTGGTAAAAGCACTATGATGAAAAGTGTGATATGTTTTCAGGTATCTCCTATACTAATAGAGCCACATGCTCACCGGTTTGCCACATGATGTAGGCCGATGGACTGAACAAGAAACCACCAAAAATTTTAACCAGTCATCGTTCTCACAACACTGAGGACCAGTCATTCGAAATGACTTCTCCATGCATTTTATGCATTGGTAAAAGCACTATGATGAAAAGTGTGATATGTTTTCAGGTATCTCCTATACTAATAGAGCCACATGCTCACCGGTTTGCCACATGATGTAGGCCTATGGACTGAACAAGAAACCACCAAAAATTTTAACCAGTCATCGTTCTCACAACACTGAGGACCAGTCATTCGAAATGACTTCTCCATGCATTTTATGCATTGGTAAAAGCACTATGATGAAAAGTGTGATATGTTTTCAGGTATCTCCTATACTAATAGAGCCACATGCTCACCGGTTTGCCACATGATGTAGACCTATGGACTGAACAAGAAACCACCAAAAATTTTAACCAGTCATCGTTCTCACAACACTGAGGACCAGTCATTCGAAATGACTTCTCCATGCATTTTATGCATTGGTAAAAGCACTATGATGAAAAGTGTGATATGTTTTCAGGTATCTCCTATACTAATAGAGCCACATGCTCACCGGTTTGCCACATGATGTAGGCCTATGGACTGAACAAGAAACCACCAAAAATTTTAACCAGTCATCGTTCTCACAACACTGAGGACCAGTCATTCGAAATTACTTCTCCATGCATTTTATTCATTGGTAAAAACACTATGATGAAAAGTGTGATATGTTTTCAGGTATCTCCTATACTAATAGAGCCACATGCTCACCGGTTTGCCACATGATGTAGGCCTATGGACTGAACAAGAAACCACCAAAAATTTTAACCAGTCATTGTTCTCACAACACTGAGGACCAGTCATTCGAAATGACTTCTCCATGCATTTTATGCATTGGTAAAAGCACTATGATGAAAAGTGTGATATGTTTTCAGGTATCTCCTATACTAATAGAGCCACATGCTCACCGGTTTGCCACATGATGTAGGCCTATGGACTGAACAAGAAACCACCAAAAATTTTAACCAGTCATCGTTCTCACAACACTGAGGACCAGTCATTCGAAATGACTTCTCCATGCATTTTATGCATTGGTAAAAGCACTATGATGAAAAGTGTGATATGTTTTCAGGTATCTCCTATACTAAAAGAGCTACATGCTCACCGGTTTGCCACATGATGTAGGCCTATGGACTGAACAAGAAACCACCAAAAATTTTAACCAGTCATCGTTCTCACAACACTGAGGACCAGTCATTCGAAATGACTTCTCCATGCATTTTATGCGTTGGTAAAAGCACTATGATGAAAAGTGTGATATGTTTTCAGGTATCTCCTACACTAATAGAGCCACATGCTCACCGGTTTGCCACATGATGTAGGCCTATGGACTGAACAAGAAACCACCAAAAATTTTAACCAGTCATCGTTCTCACAACACTGAGGACCAGTCATTCGAAATGACTTCTCCATGCATTTTATGCATTGGTAAATGCACTATGATGAAAAGTGTGATATGTTTTCAGGTATCTCCTATACTAATAGAGCCACATGCTCACCAGTTTGCCACATGATTTAGGCCTATGGACTGAACAAGAAACCACCAAAAATTTTAACCAGTCATCGTTCTCACAACACTGAGGACCAGTCATTCGAAATGACTTCTCCATGCATTTTATGCATTGGTAAAAGCACTATGATGAAAAGTGTGATATGTTTTCAGGTATCTCCTATACTAATAGAGCCATATGCTCACCGGTTTGCCACATGATGTAGGCCTATGGACTGAACAAGAAACCACCAAAAATTTTAACCAGTCATCATTCTCACAACACTGAGGACCAGTCATTCGAAATGACTTCTCCATGCATTTTATGCATTGGTAAAAGCACTATGATGAAAAGTGTGATATGTTTTCAGGTATCTCCTATACTAATAGAGCCACATGCTCACCGGTTTGCCACATGATGTAGGCCTATGGACTGAACAAGAAACCACCAAAAATTTTAACCAGTCATCGTTCTCACAACACTGAGGACCAGTCATTCGAAATTACTTCTCCATGCATTTTATGCATTGGTAAAAGCACTATGATGAAAAGTGTGATATGTTTTCAGGTATCTCCTATACTAATAGAGCCACATGCTCACCGGTTTGCCACATGATGTAGGCCTATGGACTGAACAAGAAACCACCAAAAATTTTAACCAGTCATCGTTCTCACAACACTGAGGACCAGTCATTCGAAATGACTTCTCCATGCATTTTATGCATTGGTAAAAGCACTATGATGAAAAGTGTGATATGTTTTCAGGTATCTCCTATACTAATAGAGCCACATGCTCACCGGTTTGCCACATGATGTAGGCCTATGGACTGAACAAGAAACCACCAAAAATTTTAACCAGTCATCGTTCTCACAACACTGAGGACCAGTCATTCGAAATGACTTCTCCATGCATTTTATGCATTGGTAAAAGCACTATGATGAAAAGTGTGATATGTTTTCAGGTATCTCCTATACTAATAGAGCCACATGCTCACCGGTTTGCCACATGATGTAGGCCTATGGACTGAACAAGAAACCACCAAAAATTTTAACCAGTCATCGTTCTCACAACACTGAGGACCAGTCATTCGAAATGACTTCTCCATGCATTTTATGCATTGGTAAAAGCACTATGATGAAAAGTGTGATATGTTTTCAGGTATCTCCTATACTAATAGAGCCACATGCTCACCGGTTTGCCACATGATGTAGGCCTATGGACTGAACAAGAAACCACCAAAAATTTTAACCAGTCATCGTTCTCACAACACTGAGGACCAGTCATTCGAAATGACTTCTCCATGCATTTTATGCATTGGTAAAAGCACTATGATGAAAAGTGTGATATGTTTTCAGGTATCTCCTATACTAATAGAGCTACATGCTCACCGGTTTGCCACATGATGTAGGCCTATGGACTGAACAAGAAACCACCAAAAATTTTAACCAGTCATCGTTCTCACAACACTGAGGACCAGTCATTCGAAATGACTTCTCCATTCATTTTATGCATTGGTAAAAGCACTATGATGAAAAGTGTGATATGTTTTCAGGTATCTCCTATACTAATAGAGCCACATGCTCACCGGTTTGCCACATGATGTAGGCCTATGGACTGAACAAGAAACCACCAAAAATTTTAACCAGTCATCGTTCTCACAACACTGAGGACCAGTCATTCGAAATGACTTCTCCATGCATTTTATGCATTGGTAAAAGCACTATGATGAAAAGTGTGATATGTTTTCAGGTATCTCCTATACTAATAGAGCCACATGCTCACCGGTTTGCCACATGATGTAGGCCTATGGACTGAACAAGAAACCACCAAAAATTTTAACCAGTCATCGTTCTCACAACACTGAGGACCAGTCATTCGAAATGACTTCTCCATGCATTTTATGCATTGGTAAAAGCACTATGATGAAAAGTGTGATATGTTTTCAGGCATCTCCTATACTTATAGAGCCACATGCTCACCGGTTTGCCACATGATGTAGGCCTATGGACTGAACAAGAAACCACCAAAAATTTTAACCAGTCATCGTTCTCACAACACTGAGGACCAGTCATTCGAAATGACTTCTCCATGCATTTTATGCATTGGTAAAAGCACTATGATGAAAAGTGTGATATGTTTTCAGGTATCTCCTATACTAATAGAGCCACATGCTCACCGGTTTGCCACATGATGTAGGCCTATGGACTGAACAAGAAACCACCAAAAATTTTAACCAGTCATCGTTCTCACAACACTGAGGACCAGTCATTCGAAATGACTTCTCCATGCATTTTATGCATTGGTAAATGCACTATGATGAAAAGTGTGATATGTTTTCAGGTATCTCCTATACTAATAGAGCCACATGCTCACCAGTTTGCCACATGATTTAGGCCTATGGACTGAACAAGAAACCACCAAAAATTTTAACCAGTCATCGTTCTCACAACACTGAGGACCAGTCATTCGAAATGACTTCTCCATGCATTTTATGCATTGGTAAAAGCACTATGATGAAAAGTGTGATATGTTTTCAGGTATCTCCTATACTAATAGAGCCACATGCTCACCGGTTTGCCACATGATGTAGGCCTATGGACTGAACAAGAAACCACCAAAAATTTTAACCAGTCATCGTTCTCACAACACTGAGGACCAGTCATTCGAAATGACTTCTCCATGCATTTTATGCATTGGTAAAAGCACTATGATGAAAAGTGTGATATGTTTTCAGGTATCTCCTATACTAATAGAGCCACATGCTCACCGGTTTGCCACATGATGTAGGCCTATGGACTGAACAAGAAACCACCAAAAATTTTAACCAGTCATCGTTCTCACAACACTGAGGACCAGTCATTCGAAATGACTTCTCCATGCATTTTATGCATTGGTAAAAGCACTATGATGAAAAGTGTGATATGTTTTCAGGTATCTCCTATACTAATAGAGTCACATGCTCACCGGTTTGCCACATGATGTAGGCCTATGGACTGAACAAGAAACCACTAAAAATTTTAACCAGTCATCGTTCTCACAACACTGAGGACCAGTCATTCGAAATTACTTCTCCATGCATTTTATGCATTGGTAAAAGCACTATGATGAAAAGTGTGATATGTTTTCAGGTATCTCCTATACTAATAGAGCCACATGCTCACCGGTTTGCCACATGATGTAGGCCTATGGACTGAACAAGAAACCACCAAAAATTTTAACCAGTCATCGTTCTCACAACACTGAGGACCAGTCATTCGAAATGACTTCTCCATGCATTTTATGCATTGGTAAAAGCACTATGATGAAAAGTGTGATATGTTTTCAGGTATCTCCTATACTAATAGAGCCACATGCTCACCGGTTTGCCACATGATGTAGGCCAATGGACTGAACAAGAAACCACCAAAAATTTTAACCAGTCATCGTTCTCACAACACTGAGGACCAGTCATTCGAAATGACTTCTCCATGCATTTTATGCATTGGTAAAAGCACTATGATGAAAAGTGTGATATGTTTTCAGGTATCTCCTATACTAATAGAGCCACATGCTCACCGGTTTGCCACATGATGTAGGCCTATGGACTGAACAAGAAACCACCAAAAATTTTAACCAGTCATCGTTCTCACAACACTGAGGACCAGTCATTCGAAATGACTTCTCCATGCATTTTATGCATTGGTAAAAGCACTATGATGAAAAGTGTGATATGTTTTCAGGTATCTCCTATACTAATAGAGCCACATGCTCACCGGTTTGCCACATGATGTAGGCCTATGGACTGAACAAGAAACCACCAAAAATTTTAACCAGTCATCGTTCTCACAACACTGAGGACCAGTCATTCGAAATGACTTCTCCATGCATTTTATTCATTGGTAAAAGCACTATGATGAAAAGTGTGATATGTTTTCAGGTATCTCCTATACTAATAGAGCCACATGCTCACCGGTTTGCCACATGATGTAGGCCTATGGACTGAACAAGAAACCACCAAAAATTTTAACCAGTCATTGTTCTCACAACACTGAGGACCAGTCATTCGAAATGACTTCTCCATGCATTTTATGCATTGGTAAAAGCACTATGATGAAAAGTGTGATATGTTTTCAGGTATCTCCTATACTAATAGAGCCACATGCTCACCGGTTTGCCACATGATGTAGGCCTATGGACTGAACAAGAAACCACCAAAAATTTTAACCAGTCATCGTTCTCACAACACTGAGGACCAGTCATTCGAAATGACTTCTCCATGCATTTTATGCATTGGTAAAAGCACTATGATGAAAAGTGTGATATGTTTTCAGGTATCTCCTATACTAATAGAGCCACATGCTCACCGGTTTGCCACATGATGTAGGCCTATGGACTGAACAAGAAACCACCAAAAATTTTAACCAGTCATCGTTCTCACAACACTGAGGACCAGTCATTCGAAATGACTTCTCGATGCATTTTATGCGTTGGTAGAAGCACTATGATGAAAAGTGTGATATGTTTTCAGGTATCTCCTACACTAATAGAGCCACATGCTCACCGGTTTGCCACATGATGTAGGCCTATGGACTGAACAAGAAACCACCAAAAATTTTAACCAGTCATCGTTCTCACAACACTGAGGACCAGTCATTCGAAATGACTTCTCCATGCATTTTATGCATTGGTAAATGCACTATGATGAAAAGTGTGATATGTTTTCAGGTATCTCCTATACTAATAGAGCCACATGCTCACCAGTTTGCCACATGATTTAGGCCTATGGACTGAACAAGAAACCACCAAAAATTTTAACCAGTCATCGTTCTCACAACACTGAGGACCAGTCATTCGAAATGACTTCTCCATGCATTTTATGCATTGGTAAAAGCACTATGATGAAAAGTGTGATATGTTTTCAGGTATCTCCTATACTAATAGAGCCACATGCTCACCGGTTTGCCACATGATGTAGGCCTATGGACTGAACAAGAAACCACCAAAAATTTTAACCAGTCATCGTTCTCACAACACTGAGGACCAGTCATTCGAAATGACTTCTCCATGCATTTTATGCATTGGTAAAAGCACTATGATGAAAAGTGTGATATGTTTTCAGGTATCTCCTATACTAATAGAGCCACATGCTCACCGGTTTGCCACATGATGTAGGCCTATGGACTGAACAAGAAACCACCAAAAATTTTAACCAGTCATCGTTCTCACAACACTGAGGACCAGTCATTCGAAATGACTTCTCCATGCATTTTATGCATTGGTAAAAGCACTATGATGAAAAGTGTGATATGTTTTCAGGTATCTCCTATACTAATAGAGTCACATGCTGACCGGTTTGCCACATGATGTAGGCCTATGGACTGAACAAGAAACCACTAAAAATTTTAACCAGTCATCGTTCTCACAACACTGAGGACCAGTCATTCGAAATTACTTCTCCATGCATTTTATGCATTGGTAAAAGCACTATGATGAAAAGTGTGATATGTTTTCAGGTATCTCCTATACTAATAGAGCCACATGCTCACCGGTTTGCCACATGATGTAGGCCTATGGACTGAACAAGAAACCACCAAAAATTTTAACCAGTCATCGTTCTCACAACACTGAGGACCAGTCATTCGAAATGACTTCTCCATGCATTTTATGCATTGGTAAAAGCACTATGATGAAAAGTGTGATATGTTTTCAGGTATCTCCTATACTAATAGAGCCACATGCTCACCGGTTTGCCACATGATGTAGGCCGATGGACCGAACAAGAAACCACCAAAAATTTTAACCAGTCATCGTTCTCACAACACTGAGGACCAGTCATTCGAAATGACTTCTCCATGCATTTTATGCATTGGTAAAAGCACTATGATGAAAAGTGTGATATGTTTTCAGGTATCTCCTATACTAATAGAGCCACATGCTCACCGGTTTGCCACATGATGTAGGCCTATGGACTGAACAAGAAACCACCAAAAATTTTAACCAGTCATCGTTCTCACAACACTGAGGACCAGTCATTCGAAATGACTTCTCCATGCATTTTATGCATTGGTAAAAGCACTATGATGAAAAGTGTGATATGTTTTCAGGTATCTCCTATACTAATAGAGCCACATGCTCACCGGTTTGCCACATGATGTAGGCCTATGGACTGAACAAGAAACCACCAAAAATTTTAACCAGTCATTGTTCTCACAACACTGAGGACCAGTCATTCGAAATGACTTCTCCATGCATTTTATGCATTGGTAAAAGCACTATGATGAAAAGTGTGATATGTTTTCAGGTATCTCCTATACTAATAGAGCCACATGCTCACCGGTTTGCCACATGATGTAGGCCTATGGACTGAACAAGAAACCACCAAAAATTTTAACCAGTCATCGTTCTCACAACACTGAGGACCAGTCATTCGAAATGACTTCTCCATGCATTTTATGCATGGTAAAAGCACTATGATGAAAAGTGTGATATGTTTTCAGGTATCTCCTATACTAATAGAGCCACATGCTCACCGGTTTGCCACATGATGTAGGCCTATGGACTGAACAAGAAACCACCAAAAATTTTAACCAGTCATCGTTCTCACAACACTGAGGACCAGTCATTCGAAATGACTTCTCCATGCATTTTATGCATTGGTAAAAGCACTATGATGAAAAGTGTGATATGTTTTCAGGTATCTCCTATACTAATAGAGCCACATGCTCACCGGTTTGCCACATGATGTAGGCCTATGGACTGAACAAGAAACCACCAAAAATTTTAACCAGTCATCGTTCTCACAACACTGAGGACCAGTCATTCGAAATGACTTCTCCATGCATTTTATGCATTGGTAAAAGCACTATGATGAAAAGTGTGATATGTTTTCAGGTATCTCCTATACTAATAGAGCCACATGCTCACCGGTTTGCCACATGATGTAGGCCTATGGACTGAACAAGAAACCACCAAAAATTTTAACCAGTCATCGTTCTCACAACACTGAGGACCAGTCATTCGAAATGACTTCTCCATGCATTTTATGCATTGGTAAAAGCACTATGATGAAAAGTGTGATATGTTTTCAGGTATCTCCTATACTAATAGAGCCACATGCTCACCGGTTTGCCACATGATGTAGGCCTATGGACTGAACAAGAAACCACCAAAAATTTTAACCAGTCATCGTTCTCACAACACTGAGGACCAGTCATTCGAAATGACTTCTCCATGCATTTTATGCATTGGTAAAAGCACTATGATGAAAAGTGTGATATGTTTTCAGGTATCTCCTATACTAATAGAGCCACATGCTCACCGGTTTGCCACATGATGTAGGCCTATGGACTGAACAAGAAACCACCAAAAATTTTAACCAGTCATCGTTCTCACAACACTGAGGACCAGTCATTCGAAATGACTTCTCCATGCATTTTATGCATTGGTAAAAGCACTATGATGAAAAGTGTGATATGTTTTGGTATCTCCTATACTAATAGAGCCACATGCTCACCGGTTTGCCACATGATGTAGGCCTATGGACTGAACAAGAAACCACCAAAAATTTTAACCAGTCATCGTTCTCACAACACTGAGGACCAGTCATTCGAAATGACTTCTCCATGCATTTTATGCATTGGTAAAAGCACTATGATGAAAAGTGTGATATGTTTTCAGGTATCTCCTATACTAATAGAGCCACATGCTCACCGGTTTGCCACATGATGTAGGCCTATGGACTGAACAAGAAACCACCAAAAATTTTAACCAGTCATCGTTCTCACAACACTGAGGACCAGTCATTCGAAATGACTTCTCCATGCATTTTATGCATTGGTAAAAGCACTATGATGAAAAGTGTGATATGTTTTCAGGTATCTCCTATACTAATAGAGCCACATGCTCACACGGTTTGCCACATGATGCTAGGCCTATGGACTGAACAAGAAACCACCAAAAATTTTAACCAGTCATCGTTCTCACAACACTGAGGACCAGTCATTCGAAATGACTTCTCCATGCATTTTATGCATTGGTAAAAGCACTATGATGAAAAGTGTGATATGTTTTCAGGTATCTCCTATACTAATAGAGCCACATGCTCACCGGTTTGCCACATGATGTAGGCCTATGGACTGAACAAGAAACCACCAAAAATTTTAACCAGTCATCGTTCTCACAACACTGAGGACCAGTCATTCGAAATGACTTCTCCATGCATTTTATGCATTGGTAAAAGCACTATGATGAAAAGTGTGATATGTTTTCAGGTATCTCCTATACTAATAGAGCCACATGCTCACCGGTTTGCCACATGATGTAGGCCTATGGACTGAACAAGAAACCACCAAAAATTTTAACCAGTCATCGTTCTCACAACACTGAGGACCAGTCATTCGAAATGACTTCTCCATGCATTTTATGCATTGGTAAAAGCACTATGATGAAAAGTGTGATATGTTTTCAGGTATCTCCTATACTAATAGAGCCACATGCTCACCGGTTTGCCACATGATGTAGGCCTATGGACTGAACAAGAAACCACCAAAAATTTTAACCAGTCATCGTTCTCACAACACTGAGGACCAGTCATTCGAAATGACTTCTCCATGCATTTTATGCATTGGTAAAAGCACTATGATGAAAAGTGTGATATGTTTTCAGGTATCTCCTATACTAATAGAGCCACATGCTCACCGGTTTGCCACATGATGTAGGCCTATGGACTGAACAAGAAACCACCAAAAATTTTAACCAGTCATCGTTCTCACAACACTGAGGACCAGTCATTCGAAATGACTTCTCCATGCATTTTATGCATTGGTAAAAGCACTATGATGAAAAGTGTGATATGTTTTCAGGTATCTCCTATACTAATAGAGCCACATGCTCACCGGTTTGCCACATGATGTAGGCCTATGGACTGAACAAGAAACCACCAAAAATTTTAACCAGTCATCGTTCTCACAACACTGAGGACCAGTCATTCGAAATGACTTCTCCATGCATTTTATGCATTGGTAAAAGCACTATGATGAAAAGTGTGATATGTTTTCAGGTATCTCCTATACTAATAGAGCCACATGCTCACCGGTTTGCCACATGATGTAGGCCTATGGACTGAACAAGAAACCACCAAAAATTTTAACCAGTCATCGTTCTCACAACACTGAGGACCAGTCATTCGAAATGACTTCTCCATGCATTTTATGCATTGGTAAAAGCACTATGATGAAAAGTGTGATATGTTTTCAGGTATCTCCTATACTAATAGAGCCACATGCTCACCGGTTTGCCACATGATGTAGGCCTATGGACTGAACAAGAAACCACCAAAAATTTTAACCAGTCATCGTTCTCACAACACTGAGGACCAGTCATTCGAAATGACTTCTCCATGCATTTTATGCATTGGTAAAAGCACTATGATGAAAAGTGTGATATGTTTTCAGGTATCTCCTATACTAATAGAGCCACATGCTCACCGGTTTGCCACATGATGTAGGCCTATGGACTGAACAAGAAACCACCAAAAATTTTAACCAGTCATCGTTCTCACAACACTGAGGACCAGTCATTCGAAATGACTTCTCCATGCATTTTATGCATTGGTAAAAGCACTATGATGAAAAGTGTGATATGTTTTCAGGTATCTCCTATACTAATAGAGCCACATGCTCACCGGTTTGCCACATGATGTAGGCCTATGGACTGAACAAGAAACCACCAAAAATTTTAACCAGTCATCGTTCTCACAACACTGAGGACCAGTCATTCGAAATGACTTCTCCATGCATTTTATGCATTGGTAAAAGCACTATGATGAAAAGTGTGATATGTTTTCAGGTATCTCCTATACTAATAGAGCCACATGCTCACCGGTTTGCCACATGATGTAGGCCTATGGACTGAACAAGAAACCACCAAAAATTTTAACCAGTCATCGTTCTCACAACACTGAGGACCAGTCATTCGAAATGACTTCTCCATGCATTTTATGCATTGGTAAAAGCACTATGATGAAAAGTGTGATATGTTTTCAGGTATCTCCTATACTAATAGAGCCACATGCTCACCGGTTTGCCACATGATGTAGGCCTATGGACTGAACAAGAAACCACCAAAAATTTTAACCAGTCATCGTTCTCACAACACTGAGGACCAGTCATTCGAAATGACTTCTCCATGCATTTTATGCATTGGTAAAAGCACTATGATGAAAAGTGTGATATGTTTTCAGGTATCTCCTATACTAATAGAGCCACATGCTCACCGGTTTGCCACATGATGTAGGCCTATGGACTGAACAAGAAACCACCAAAAATTTTAACCAGTCATCGTTCTCACAACACTGAGGACCAGTCATTCGAAATGACTTCTCCATGCATTTTATGCATTGGTAAAAGCACTATGATGAAAAGTGTGATATGTTTTCAGGTATCTCCTATACTAATAGAGCCACATGCTCACCGGTTTGCCACATGATGTAGGCCTATGGACTGAACAAGAAACCACCAAAAATTTTAACCAGTCATCGTTCTCACAACACTGAGGACCAGTCATTCGAAATGACTTCTCCATGCATTTTATGCATTGGTAAAAGCACTATGATGAAAAGTGTGATATGTTTTCAGGTATCTCCTATACTAATAGAGCCACATGCTCACCGGTTTGCCACATGATGTAGGCCTATGGACTGAACAAGAAACCACCAAAAATTTTAACCAGTCATCGTTCTCACAACACTGAGGACCAGTCATTCGAAATGACTTCTCCATGCATTTTATGCATTGGTAAAAGCACTATGATGAAAAGTGTGATATGTTTTCAGGTATCTCCTATACTAATAGAGCCACATGCTCACCGGTTTGCCACATGATGTAGGCCTATGGACTGAACAAGAAACCACCAAAAATTTTAACCAGTCATCGTTCTCACAACACTGAGGACCAGTCATTCGAAATGACTTCTCCATGCATTTTATGCATTGGTAAAAGCACTATGATGAAAAGTGTGATATGTTTTCAGGTATCTCCTATACTAATAGAGCCACATGCTCACCGGTTTGCCACATGATGTAGGCCTATGGACTGAACAAGAAACCACCAAAAATTTTAACCAGTCATCGTTCTCACAACACTGAGGACCAGTCATTCGAAATGACTTCTCCATGCATTTTATGCATTGGTAAAAGCACTATGATGAAAAGTGTGATATGTTTTCAGGTATCTCCTATACTAATAGAGCCACATGCTCACCGGTTTGCCACATGATGTAGGCCTATGGACTGAACAAGAAACCACCAAAAATTTTAACCAGTCATCGTTCTCACAACACTGAGGACCAGTCATTCGAAATGACTTCTCCATGCATTTTATGCATTGGTAAAAGCACTATGATGAAAAGTGTGATATGTTTTCAGGTATCTCCTATACTAATAGAGCCACATGCTCACCGGTTTGCCACATGATGTAGGCCTATGGACTGAACAAGAAACCACCAAAAATTTTAACCAGTCATCGTTCTCACAACACTGAGGACCAGTCATTCGAAATGACTTCTCCATGCATTTTATGCATTGGTAAAAGCACTATGATGAAAAGTGTGATATGTTTTCAGGTATCTCCTATACTAATAGAGCCACATGCTCACCGGTTTGCCACATGATGTAGGCCTATGGACTGAACAAGAAACCACCAAAAATTTTAACCAGTCATCGTTCTCACAACACTGAGGACCAGTCATTCGAAATGACTTCTCCATGCATTTTATGCATTGGTAAAAGCACTATGATGAAAAGTGTGATATGTTTTCAGGATGGACTGAACAAGAAACCACCAAAAATTTTAACCAGTCATCGTTCTCACAACACTGAGGACCAGTCATTCGAAATGACTTCTCCATGCATTTTATGCATTGGTAAAAGCACTATGATGAAAAGTGTGATATGTTTTCAGGTATCTCCTATACTAATAGAGCCACATGCTCACCGGTTTGCCACATGATGTAGGCCTATGGACTGAACAAGAAACCACCAAAAATTTTAACCAGTCATCGTTCTCACAACACTGAGGACCAGTCATTCGAAATGACTTCTCCATGCATTTTATGCATTGGTAAAAGCACTATGATGAAAAGTGTGATATGTTTTCAGGTATCTCCTATACTAATAGAGCCACATGCTCACCGGTTTGCCACATGATGTAGGCCTATGGACTGAACAAGAAACCACCAAAAATTTTAACCAGTCATCGTTCTCACAACACTGAGGACCAGTCATTCGAAATGACTTCTCCATGCATTTTATGCATTGGTAAAAGCACTATGATGAAAAGTGTGATATGTTTTCAGGTATCTCCTATACTAATAGAGCCACATGCTCACCGGTTTGCCACATGATGTCTAGGCCTATGGACTGAACAAGAAACCACCAAAAATTTTAACCAGTCATCGTTCTCACAACACTGAGGACCAGTCATTCGAAATGACTTCTCCATGCATTTTATGCATTGGTAAAAGCACTATGATGAAAAGTGTGATATGTTTTCAGGTATCTCCTATACTAATAGAGCCACATGCTCACCGGTTTGCCACATGATGTAGGCCTATGGACTGAACAAGAAACCACCAAAAATTTTAACCAGTCATCGTTCTCACAACACTGAGGACCAGTCATTCGAAATGACTTCTCCATGCATTTTATGCATTGGTAAAAGCACTATGATGAAAAGTGTGATATGTTTTCAGGTATCTCCTATACTAATAGAGCCACATGCTCACCGGTTTGCCACATGATGTAGGCCTATGGACTGAACAAGAAACCACCAAAAATTTTAACCAGTCATCGTTCTCACAACACTGAGGACCAGTCATTCGAAATGACTTCTCCATGCATTTTATGCATTGGTAAAAGCACTATGATGAAAAGTGTGATATGTTTTCAGGTATCTCCTATACTAATAGAGCCACATGCTCACCGGTTTGCCACATGATGTAGGCCTATGGACTGAACAAGAAACCACCAAAAATTTTAACCAGTCATCGTTCTCACAACACTGAGGACCAGTCATTCGAAATGACTTCTCCATGCATTTTATGCATTGGTAAAAGCACTATGATGAAAAGTGTGATATGTTTTCAGGTATCTCCTATACTAATAGAGCCACATGCTCACCGGTTTGCCACATGATGTAGGCCTATGGACTGAACAAGAAACCACCAAAAATTTTAACCAGTCATCGTTCTCACAACACTGAGGACCAGTCATTCGAAATGACTTCTCCATGCATTTTATGCATTGGTAAAAGCACTATGATGAAAAGTGTGATATGTTTTCAGGTATCTCCTATACTAATAGAGCCACATGCTCACCGGTTTGCCACATGATGTAGGCCTATGGACTGAACAAGAAACCACCAAAAATTTTAACCAGTCATCGTTCTCACAACACTGAGGACCAGTCATTCGAAATGACTTCTCCATGCATTTTATGCATTGGTAAAAGCACTATGATGAAAAGTGTGATATGTTTTCAGGTATCTCCTATACTAATAGAGCCACATGCTCACCGGTTTGCCACATGATGTAGGCCTATGGACTGAACAAGAAACCACCAAAAATTTTTAACCAGTCATCGTTCTCACAACACTGAGGACCAGTCATTCGAAATGACTTCTCCCATGCATTTTATGCATTGGTAAAAGCACTATGATGAAAAGTGTGATATGTTTTCAGGTATCTCCTATACTAATAGAGCCACATGCTCACCGGTTTGCCACATGATGTAGACCTATGGACTGAACAAGAAACCACCAAAAATTTTAACCAGTCATCGTTCTCACAACACTGAGGACCAGTCATTCGAAATGACTTCTCCATGCATTTTATGCATTGTTAAAAGCACTATGATGAAAAGTGTGATATGTTTTCAGGTAACACTGAGGACCAGTCATTCGAAATGACTTCTCCATGCATTTTATGCATTGGTAAAAGCACTATGATGAAAAGTGTGATATGTTTTCAGGTATCTCCTATACTAATAGAGCCACATGCTCACCGGTTTGCCACATGATGTAGGCCTATGGACTGAACAAGAAACCACCAAAAATTTTAACCAGTCATCGTTCTCACAACACTGAGGACCAGTCATTCGAAATGACTTCTCCATGCATTTTATGCATTGGTAAAAGCACTATGATGAAAAGTGTGATATGTTTTCAGGTATCTCCTATACTAATAGAGCCACATGCTCACCGGTTTGCCACATGATGTAGGCCTATGGACTGAACAAGAAACCACCAAAAATTTTAACCAGTCATCGTTCTCACAACACTGAGGACCAGTCATTCGAAATGACTTCTCCATGCATTTTATGCATTGGTAAAAGCACTATGATGAAAAGTGTGATATGTTTTCAGGTATCTCCTATACTAATAGAGCCACATGCTCACCGGTTTGCCACATGATGTAGGCCTATGGACTGACACAAGAAACCACCAAAAATTTTAACCAGTCATCAGTTCTCACAACACTGAGGACCAGTCATTCGAAATGACTTCTCCATGCATTTTATGCATTGGTAAAAGCACTATGATGAAAAGTGTGATATGTTTTCAGGTATCTCCTATACTAATAGAGCCACATGCTCACCGGTTTGCCACATGATGTAGGCCTATGGACTGAACAAGAAACCACCAAAAATTTTAACCAGTCATCGTTCTCACAACACTGAGGACCAGTCATTCGAAATGACTTCTCCATGCATTTTATGCATTGGTAAAAGCACTATGATGAAAAGTGTGATATGTTTTCAGGTATCTCCTATACTAATAGAGCCACATGCTCACCGGTTTGCCACATGATGTAGGCCTATGGACTGAACAAGAAACCACCAAAAATTTTAACCAGTCATCGTTCTCACAACACTGAGGACCAGTCATTCGAAATGACTTCTCCATGCATTTTATGCATTGGTAAAAGCACTATGATGAAAAGTGTGATATGTTTTCAGGTATCTCCTATACTAATAGAGCCACATGCTCACCGGTTTGCCACATGATGTAGGCCTATGGACTGAACAAGAAACCACCAAAAATTTTAACCAGTCATCGTTCTCACAACACTGAGGACCAGTCATTCGAAATGACTTCTCCATGCATTTTATGCATTGGTAAAAGCACTATGATGAAAAGTGTGATATGTTTTCAGGTATCTCCTATACTAATAGAGCCACATGCTCACCGGTTTGCCACATGATGTAGGCCTATGGACTGAACAAGAAACCACCAAAAATTTTAACCAGTCATCGTTCTCACAACACTGAGGACCAGTCATTCGAAATGACTTCTCCATGCATTTTATGCATTGGTAAAAGCACTATGATGAAAAGTGTGATATGTTTTCAGGTATCTCCTATACTAATAGAGCCACATGCTCACCGGTTTGCCACATGATGTAGGCCTATGGACTGAACAAGAAACCACCAAAAATTTTAACCAGTCATCGTTCTCACAACACTGAGGACCAGTCATTCGAAATGACTTCTCCATGCATTTTATGCATTGGTAAAAGCACTATGATGAAAAGTGTGATATGTTTTCAGGTATCTCCTATACTAATAGAGCCACATGCTCACCGGTTTGCCACATGATGTAGGCCTATGGACTGAACAAGAAACCACCAAAAATTTTAACCAGTCATCGTTCTCACAACACTGAGGACCAGTCATTCGAAATGACTTCTCCATGCATTTTATGCATTGGTAAAAGCACTATGATGAAAAGTGTGATATGTTTTCAGGTATCTCCTATACTAATAGAGCCACATGCTCACCGGTTTGCCACATGATGTAGGCCTATGGACTGAACAAGAAACCACCAAAAATTTTAACCAGTCATCGTTCTCACAACACTGAGGACCAGTCATTCGAAATGACTTCTCCATGCATTTTATGCATTGGTAAAAGCACTATGATGAAAAGTGTGATATGTTTTCAGGTATCTCCTATACTAATAGAGCCACATGCTCACCGGTTTGCCACATGATGTAGGCCTATGGACTGAACAAGAAACCACCAAAAATTTTAACCAGTCATCGTTCTCACAACACTGAGGACCAGTCATTCGAAATGACTTCTCCATGCATTTTATGCATTGGTAAAAGCACTATGATGAAAAGTGTGATATGTTTTCAGGTATCTCCTATACTAATAGAGCCACATGCTCACCGGTTTGCCACATGATGTAGGCCTATGGACTGAACAAGAAACCACCAAAAATTTTAACCAGTCATCGTTCTCACAACACTGAGGACCAGTCATTCGAAATGACTTCTCCATGCATTTTATGCATTGGTAAAAGCACTATGATGAAAAGTGTGATATGTTTTCAGGTATCTCCTATACTAATAGAGCCACATGCTCACCGGTTTGCCACATGATGTAGGCCTATGGACTGAACAAGAAACCACCAAAAATTTTAACCAGTCATCGTTCTCACAACACTGAGGACCAGTCATTCGAAATGACTTCTCCATGCATTTTATGCATTGGTAAAAGCACTATGATGAAAAGTGTGATATGTTTTCAGGTATCTCCTATACTAATAGAGCCACATGCTCACCGGTTTGCCACATGATGTAGGCCTATGGACTGAACAAGAAACCACCAAAAATTTTAACCAGTCATCGTTCTCACAACACTGAGGACCAGTCATTCGAAATGACTTCTCCATGCATTTTATGCATTGGTAAAAGCACTATGATGAAAAGTGTGATATGTTTTCAGGTATCTCCTATACTAATAGAGCCACATGCTCACCGGTTTGCCACATGATGTAGGCCTATGGACTGAACAAGAAACCACCAAAAATTTTAACCAGTCATCGTTCTCACAACACTGAGGACCAGTCATTCGAAATGACTTCTCCATGCATTTTATGCATTGGTAAAAGCACTATGATGAAAAGTGTGATATGTTTTCAGGTATCTCCTATACTAATAGAGCCACATGCTCACCGGTTTGCCACATGATGTAGGCCTATGGACTGAACAAGAAACCACCAAAAATTTTAACCAGTCATCGTTCTCACAACACTGAGGACCAGTCATTCGAAATGACTTCTCCATGCATTTTATGCATTGGTAAAAGCACTATGATGAAAAGTGTGATATGTTTTCAGGTATCTCCTATACTAATAGAGCCACATGCTCACCGGTTTGCCACATGATGTAGGCCTATGGACTGAACAAGAAACCACCAAAAATTTTAACCAGTCATCGTTCTCACAACACTGAGGACCAGTCATTCGAAATGACTTCTCCATGCATTTTATGCATTGGTAAAAGCACTATGATGAAAAGTGTGATATGTTTTCAGGTATCTCCTATACTAATAGAGCCACATGCTCACCGGTTTGCCACATGATGTAGGCCTATGGACTGAACAAGAAACCACCAAAAATTTTAACCAGTCATCGTTCTCACAACACTGAGGACCAGTCATTCGAAATGACTTCTCCATGCATTTTATGCATTGGTAAAAGCACTATGATGAAAAGTGTGATATGTTTTCAGGTATCTCCTATACTAATAGAGCCACATGCTCACCGGTTTGCCACATGATGTAGGCCTATGGACTGAACAAGAAACCACCAAAAATTTTAACCAGTCATCGTTCTCACAACACTGAGGACCAGTCATTCGAAATGACTTCTCCATGCATTTTATGCATTGGTAAAAGCACTATGATGAAAAGTGTGATATGTTTTCAGGTATCTCCTATACTAATAGAGCCACATGCTCACCGGTTTGCCACATGATGTAGGCCTATGGACTGAACAAGAAACCACCAAAAATTTTAACCAGTCATCGTTCTCACAACACTGAGGACCAGTCATTCGAAATGACTTCTCCATGCATTTTATGCATTGGTAAAAGCACTATGATGAAAAGTGTGATATGTTTTCAGGTATCTCCTATACTAATAGAGCCACATGCTCACCGGTTTGCCACATGATGTAGGCCTATGGACTGAACAAGAAACCACCAAAAATTTTAACCAGTCATCGTTCTCACAACACTGAGGACCAGTCATTCGAAATGACTTCTCCATGCATTTTATGCATTGGTAAAAGCACTATGATGAAAAGTGTGATATGTTTTCAGGTATCTCCTATACTAATAGAGCCACATGCTCACCGGTTTGCCACATGATGTAGGCCTATGGACTGAACAAGAAACCACCAAAAATTTTAACCAGTCATCGTTCTCACAACACTGAGGACCAGTCATTCGAAATGACTTCTCCATGCATTTTATGCATTGGTAAAAGCACTATGATGAAAAGTGTGATATGTTTTCAGGTATCTCCTATACTAATAGAGCCACATGCTCACCGGTTTGCCACATGATGTAGGCCTATGGACTGAACAAGAAACCACCAAAAATTTTAACCAGTCATCGTTCTCACAACACTGAGGACCAGTCATTCGAAATGACTTCTCCATGCATTTTATGCATTGGTAAAAGCACTATGATGAAAAGTGTGATATGTTTTCAGGTATCTCCTATACTAATAGAGCCACATGCTCACCGGTTTGCCACATGATGTAGGCCTATGGACTGAACAAGAAACCACCAAAAATTTTAACCAGTCATCGTTCTCACAACACTGAGGACCAGTCATTCGAAATGACTTCTCCATGCATTTTATGCATTGGTAAAAGCACTATGATGAAAAGTGTGATATGTTTTCAGGTATCTCCTATACTAATAGAGCCACATGCTCACCGGTTTGCCACATGATGTAGGCCTATGGACTGAACAAGAAACCACCAAAAATTTTAACCAGTCATCGTTCTCACAACACTGAGGACCAGTCATTCGAAATGACTTCTCCATGCATTTTATGCATTGGTAAAAGCACTATGATGAAAAGTGTGATATGTTTTCAGGTATCTCCTATACTAATAGAGCCACATGCTCACCGGTTTGCCACATGATGTAGGCCTATGGACTGAACAAGAAACCACCAAAAATTTTAACCAGTCATCGTTCTCACAACACTGAGGACCAGTCATTCGAAATGACTTCTCCATGCATTTTATGCATTGGTAAAAGCACTATGATGAAAAGTGTGATATGTTTTCAGGTATCTCCTATACTAATAGAGCCACATGCTCACCGGTTTGCCACATGATGTAGGCCTATGGACTGAACAAGAAACCACCAAAAATTTTAACCAGTCATCGTTCTCACAACACTGAGGACCAGTCATTCGAAATGACTTCTCCATGCATTTTATGCATTGGTAAAAGCACTATGATGAAAAGTGTGATATGTTTTCAGGTATCTCCTATACTAATAGAGCCACATGCTCACCGGTTTGCCACATGATGTAGGCCTATGGACTGAACAAGAAACCACCAAAAATTTTAACCAGTCATCGTTCTCACAACACTGAGGACCAGTCATTCGAAATGACTTCTCCATGCATTTTATGCATTGGTAAAAGCACTATGATGAAAAGTGTGATATGTTTTCAGGTATCTCCTATACTAATAGAGCCACATGCTCACCGGTTTGCCACATGATGTAGGCCTATGGACTGAACAAGAAACCACCAAAAATTTTAACCAGTCATCGTTCTCACAACACTGAGGACCAGTCATTCGAAATGACTTCTCCATGCATTTTATGCATTGGTAAAAGCACTATGATGAAAAGTGTGATATGTTTTCAGGTATCTCCTATACTAATAGAGCCACATGCTCACCGGTTTGCCACATGATGTAGGCCTATGGACTGAACAAGAAACCACCAAAAATTTTAACCAGTCATCGTTCTCACAACACTGAGGACCAGTCATTCGAAATGACTTCTCCATGCATTTTATGCATTGGTAAAAGCACTATGATGAAAAGTGTGATATGTTTTCAGGTATCTCCTATACTAATAGAGCCACATGCTCACCGGTTTGCCACATGATGTAGGCCTATGGACTGAACAAGAAACCACCAAAAATTTTAACCAGTCATCGTTCTCACAACACTGAGGACCAGTCATTCGAAATGACTTCTCCATGCATTTTATGCATTGGTAAAAGCACTATGATGAAAAGTGTGATATGTTTTCAGGTATCTCCTATACTAATAGAGCCACATGCTCACCGGTTTGCCACATGATGTAGGCCTATGGACTGAACAAGAAACCACCAAAAATTTTAACCAGTCATCGTTCTCACAACACTGAGGACCAGTCATTCGAAATGACTTCTCCATGCATTTTATGCATTGGTAAAAGCACTATGATGAAAAGTGTGATATGTTTTCAGGTATCTCCTATACTAATAGAGCCACATGCTCACCGGTTTGCCACATGATGTAGGCCTATGGACTGAACAAGAAACCACCAAAAATTTTAACCAGTCATCGTTCTCACAACACTGAGGACCAGTCATTCGAAATGACTTCTCCATGCATTTTATGCATTGGTAAAAGCACTATGATGAAAAGTGTGATATGTTTTCAGGTATCTCCTATACTAATAGAGCCACATGCTCACCGGTTTGCCACATGATGTAGGCCTATGGACTGAACAAGAAACCACCAAAAATTTTAACCAGTCATCGTTCTCACAACACTGAGGACCAGTCATTCGAAATGACTTCTCCATGCATTTTATGCATTGGTAAAAGCACTATGATGAAAAGTGTGATATGTTTTCAGGTATCTCCTATACTAATAGAGCCACATGCTCACCGGTTTGCCACATGATGTAGGCCTATGGACTGAACAAGAAACCACCAAAAATTTTAACCAGTCATCGTTCTCACAACACTGAGGACCAGTCATTCGAAATGACTTCTCCATGCATTTTATGCATTGGTAAAAGCACTATGATGAAAAGTGTGATATGTTTTCAGGTATCTCCTATACTAATAGAGCCACATGCTCACCGGTTTGCCACATGATGTAGGCCTATGGACTGAACAAGAAACCACCAAAAATTTTAACCAGTCATCGTTCTCACAACACTGAGGACCAGTCATTCGAAATGACTTCTCCATGCATTTTATGCATTGGTAAAAGCACTATGATGAAAAGTGTGATATGTTTTCAGGTATCTCCTATACTAATAGAGCCACATGCTCACCGGTTTGCCACATGATGTAGGCCTATGGACTGAACAAGAAACCACCAAAAATTTTAACCAGTCATCGTTCTCACAACACTGAGGACCAGTCATTCGAAATGACTTCTCCATGCATTTTATGCATTGGTAAAAGCACTATGATGAAAAGTGTGATATGTTTTCAGGTATCTCCTATACTAATAGAGCCACATGCTCACCGGTTTGCCACATGATGTAGGCCTATGGACTGAACAAGAAACCACCAAAAATTTTAACCAGTCATCGTTCTCACAACACTGAGGACCAGTCATTCGAAATGACTTCTCCATGCATTTTATGCATTGGTAAAAGCACTATGATGAAAAGTGTGATATGTTTTCAGGTATCTCCTATACTAATAGAGCCACATGCTCACCGGTTTGCCACATGATGTAGGCCTATGGACTGAACAAGAAACCACCAAAAATTTTAACCAGTCATCGTTCTCACAACACTGAGGACCAGTCATTCGAAATGACTTCTCCATGCATTTTATGCATTGGTAAAAGCACTATGATGAAAAGTGTGATATGTTTTCAGGTATCTCCTATACTAATAGAGCCACATGCTCACCGGTTTGCCACATGATGTAGGCCTATGGACTGAACAAGAAACCACCAAAAATTTTAACCAGTCATCGTTCTCACAACACTGAGGACCAGTCATTCGAAATGACTTCTCCATGCATTTTATGCATTGGTAAAAGCACTATGATGAAAAGTGTGATATGTTTTCAGGTATCTCCTATACTAATAGAGCCACATGCTCACCGGTTTGCCACATGATGTAGGCCTATGGACTGAACAAGAAACCACCAAAAATTTTAACCAGTCATCGTTCTCACAACACTGAGGACCAGTCATTCGAAATGACTTCTCCATGCATTTTATGCATTGGTAAAAGCACTATGATGAAAAGTGTGATATGTTTTCAGGTATCTCCTATACTAATAGAGCCACATGCTCACCGGTTTGCCACATGATGTAGGCCTATGGACTGAACAAGAAACCACCAAAAATTTTAACCAGTCATCGTTCTCACAACACTGAGGACCAGTCATTCGAAATGACTTCTCCATGCATTTTATGCATTGGTAAAAGCACTATGATGAAAAGTGTGATATGTTTTCAGGTATCTCCTATACTAATAGAGCCACATGCTCACCGGTTTGCCACATGATGTAGGCCTATGGACTGAACAAGAAACCACCAAAAATTTTAACCAGTCATCGTTCTCACAACACTGAGGACCAGTCATTCGAAATGACTTCTCCATGCATTTTATGCATTGGTAAAAGCACTATGATGAAAAGTGTGATATGTTTTCAGGTATCTCCTATACTAATAGAGCCACATGCTCACCGGTTTGCCACATGATGTAGGCCTATGGACTGAACAAGAAACCACCAAAAATTTTAACCAGTCATCGTTCTCACAACACTGAGGACCAGTCATTCGAAATGACTTCTCCATGCATTTTATGCATTGGTAAAAGCACTATGATGAAAAGTGTGATATGTTTTCAGGTATCTCCTATACTAATAGAGCCACATGCTCACCGGTTTGCCACATGATGTAGGCCTATGGACTGAACAAGAAACCACCAAAAATTTTAACCAGTCATCGTTCTCACAACACTGAGGACCAGTCATTCGAAATGACTTCTCCATGCATTTTATGCATTGGTAAAAGCACTATGATGAAAAGTGTGATATGTTTTCAGGTATCTCCTATACTAATAGAGCCACATGCTCACCGGTTTGCCACATGATGTAGGCCTATGGACTGAACAAGAAACCACCAAAAATTTTAACCAGTCATCGTTCTCACAACACTGAGGACCAGTCATTCGAAATGACTTCTCCATGCATTTTATGCATTGGTAAAAGCACTATGATGAAAAGTGTGATATGTTTTCAGGTATCTCCTATACTAATAGAGCCACATGCTCACCGGTTTGCCACATGATGTAGGCCTATGGACTGAACAAGAAACCACCAAAAATTTTAACCAGTCATCGTTCTCACAACACTGAGGACCAGTCATTCGAAATGACTTCTCCATGCATTTTATGCATTGGTAAAAGCACTATGATGAAAAGTGTGATATGTTTTCAGGTATCTCCTATACTAATAGAGCCACATGCTCACCGGTTTGCCACATGATGTAGGCCTATGGACTGAACAAGAAACCACCAAAAATTTTAACCAGTCATCGTTCTCACAACACTGAGGACCAGTCATTCGAAATGACTTCTCCATGCATTTTATGCATTGGTAAAAGCACTATGATGAAAAGTGTGATATGTTTTCAGGTATCTCCTATACTAATAGAGCCACATGCTCACCGGTTTGCCACATGATGTAGGCCTATGGACTGAACAAGAAACCACCAAAAATTTTAACCAGTCATCGTTCTCACAACACTGAGGACCAGTCATTCGAAATGACTTCTCCATGCATTTTATGCATTGGTAAAAGCACTATGATGAAAAGTGTGATATGTTTTCAGGTATCTCCTATACTAATAGAGCCACATGCTCACCGGTTTGCCACATGATGTAGGCCTATGGACTGAACAAGAAACCACCAAAAATTTTAACCAGTCATCGTTCTCACAACACTGAGGACCAGTCATTCGAAATGACTTCTCCATGCATTTTATGCATTGGTAAAAGCACTATGATGAAAAGTGTGATATGTTTTCAGGTATCTCCTATACTAATAGAGCCACATGCTCACCGGTTTGCCACATGATGTAGGCCTATGGACTGAACAAGAAACCACCAAAAATTTTAACCAGTCATCGTTCTCACAACACTGAGGACCAGTCATTCGAAATGACTTCTCCATGCATTTTATGCATTGGTAAAAGCACTATGATGAAAAGTGTGATATGTTTTCAGGTATCTCCTATACTAATAGAGCCACATGCTCACCGGTTTGCCACATGATGTAGGCCTATGGACTGAACAAGAAACCACCAAAAATTTTAACCAGTCATCGTTCTCACAACACTGAGGACCAGTCATTCGAAATGACTTCTCCATGCATTTTATGCATTGGTAAAAGCACTATGATGAAAAGTGTGATATGTTTTCAGGTATCTCCTATACTAATAGAGCCACATGCTCACCGGTTTGCCACATGATGTAGGCCTATGGACTGAACAAGAAACCACCAAAAATTTTAACCAGTCATCGTTCTCACAACACTGAGGACCAGTCATTCGAAATGACTTCTCCATGCATTTTATGCATTGGTAAAAGCACTATGATGAAAAGTGTGATATGTTTTCAGGTATCTCCTATACTAATAGAGCCACATGCTCACCGGTTTGCCACATGATGTAGGCCTATGGACTGAACAAGAAACCACCAAAAATTTTAACCAGTCATCGTTCTCACAACACTGAGGACCAGTCATTCGAAATGACTTCTCCATGCATTTTATGCATTGGTAAAAGCACTATGATGAAAAGTGTGATATGTTTTCAGGTATCTCCTATACTAATAGAGCCACATGCTCACCGGTTTGCCACATGATGTAGGCCTATGGACTGAACAAGAAACCACCAAAAATTTTAACCAGTCATCGTTCTCACAACACTGAGGACCAGTCATTCGAAATGACTTCTCCATGCATTTTATGCATTGGTAAAAGCACTATGATGAAAAGTGTGATATGTTTTCAGGTATCTCCTATACTAATAGAGCCACATGCTCACCGGTTTGCCACATGATGTAGGCCTATGGACTGAACAAGAAACCACCAAAAATTTTAACCAGTCATCGTTCTCACAACACTGAGGACCAGTCATTCGAAATGACTTCTCCATGCATTTTATGCATTGGTAAAAGCACTATGATGAAAAGTGTGATATGTTTTCAGGTATCTCCTATACTAATAGAGCCACATGCTCACCGGTTTGCCACATGATGTAGGCCTATGGACTGAACAAGAAACCACCAAAAATTTTAACCAGTCATCGTTCTCACAACACTGAGGACCAGTCATTCGAAATGACTTCTCCATGCATTTTATGCATTGGTAAAAGCACTATGATGAAAAGTGTGATATGTTTTCAGGTATCTCCTATACTAATAGAGCCACATGCTCACCGGTTTGCCACATGATGTAGGCCTATGGACTGAACAAGAAACCACCAAAAATTTTAACCAGTCATCGTTCTCACAACACTGAGGACCAGTCATTCGAAATGACTTCTCCATGCATTTTATGCATTGGTAAAAGCACTATGATGAAAAGTGTGATATGTTTTCAGGTATCTCCTATACTAATAGAGCCACATGCTCACCGGTTTGCCACATGATGTAGGCCTATGGACTGAACAAGAAACCACCAAAAATTTTAACCAGTCATCGTTCTCACAACACTGAGGACCAGTCATTCGAAATGACTTCTCCATGCATTTTATGCATTGGTAAAAGCACTATGATGAAAAGTGTGATATGTTTTCAGGTATCTCCTATACTAATAGAGCCACATGCTCACCGGTTTGCCACATGATGTAGGCCTATGGACTGAACAAGAAACCACCAAAAATTTTAACCAGTCATCGTTCTCACAACACTGAGGACCAGTCATTCGAAATGACTTCTCCATGCATTTTATGCATTGGTAAAAGCACTATGATGAAAAGTGTGATATGTTTTCAGGTATCTCCTATACTAATAGAGCCACATGCTCACCGGTTTGCCACATGATGTAGGCCTATGGACTGAACAAGAAACCACCAAAAATTTTAACCAGTCATCGTTCTCACAACACTGAGGACCAGTCATTCGAAATGACTTCTCCATGCATTTTATGCATTGGTAAAAGCACTATGATGAAAAGTGTGATATGTTTTCAGGTATCTCCTATACTAATAGAGCCACATGCTCACCGGTTTGCCACATGATGTAGGCCTATGGACTGAACAAGAAACCACCAAAAATTTTAACCAGTCATCGTTCTCACAACACTGAGGACCAGTCATTCGAAATGACTTCTCCATGCATTTTATGCATTGGTAAAAGCACTATGATGAAAAGTGTGATATGTTTTCAGGTATCTCCTATACTAATAGAGCCACATGCTCACCGGTTTGCCACATGATGTAGGCCTATGGACTGAACAAGAAACCACCAAAAATTTTAACCAGTCATCGTTCTCACAACACTGAGGACCAGTCATTCGAAATGACTTCTCCATGCATTTTATGCATTGGTAAAAGCACTATGATGAAAAGTGTGATATGTTTTCAGGTATCTCCTATACTAATAGAGCCACATGCTCACCGGTTTGCCACATGATGTAGGCCTATGGACTGAACAAGAAACCACCAAAAATTTTAACCAGTCATCGTTCTCACAACACTGAGGACCAGTCATTCGAAATGACTTCTCCATGCATTTTATGCATTGGTAAAAGCACTATGATGAAAAGTGTGATATGTTTTCAGGTATCTCCTATACTAATAGAGCCACATGCTCACCGGTTTGCCACATGATGTAGGCCTATGGACTGAACAAGAAACCACCAAAAATTTTAACCAGTCATCGTTCTCACAACACTGAGGACCAGTCATTCGAAATGACTTCTCCATGCATTTTATGCATTGGTAAAAGCACTATGATGAAAAGTGTGATATGTTTTCAGGTATCTCCTATACTAATAGAGCCACATGCTCACCGGTTTGCCACATGATGTAGGCCTATGGACTGAACAAGAAATCCACCAAAAATTTTAACCAGTCATCAGTTCTCACAACACTGAGGACCAGTCATTCGAAATGACTTCTCCATGCATTTTATGCATTGGTAAAAGCACTATGATGAAAAGTGTGATATGTTTTCAGGTATCTCCTATACTAATAGAGCCACATGCTCACCGGTTTGCCACATGATGTAGGCCTATGGACTGAACAAGAAACCACCAAAAATTTTAACCAGTCATCGTTCTCACAACACTGAGGACCAGTCATTCGAAATGACTTCTCCATGCATTTTATGCATTGGTAAAAGCACTATGATGAAAAGTGTGATATGTTTTCAGGTATCTCCTATACTAATAGAGCCACATGCTCACCGGTTTGCCACATGATGTAGGCCTATGGACTGAACAAGAAACCACCAAAAATTTTAACCAGTCATCGTTCTCACAACACTGAGGACCAGTCATTCGAAATGACTTCTCCATGCATTTTATGCATTGGTAAAAGCACTATGATGAAAAGTGTGATATGTTTTCAGGTATCTCCTATACTAATAGAGCCACATGCTCACCGGTTTGCCACATGATGTAGGCCTATGGACTGAACAAGAAACCACCAAAAATTTTAACCAGTCATCGTTCTCACAACACTGAGGACCAGTCATTCGAAATGACTTCTCCATGCATTTTATGCATTGGTAAAAGCACTATGATGAAAAGTGTGATATGTTTTCAGGTATCTCCTATACTAATAGAGCCACATGCTCACCGGTTTGCCACATGATGTAGGCCTATGGACTGAACAAGAAACCACCAAAAATTTTAACCAGTCATCGTTCTCACAACACTGAGGACCAGTCATTCGAAATGACTTCTCCATGCATTTTATGCATTGGTAAAAGCACTATGATGAAAAGTGTGATATGTTTTCAGGTATCTCCTATACTAATAGAGCCACATGCTCACCGGTTTGCCACATGATGTAGGCCTATGGACTGAACAAGAAACCACCAAAAATTTTAACCAGTCATCGTTCTCACAACACTGAGGACCAGTCATTCGAAATGACTTCTCCATGCATTTTATGCATTGGTAAAAGCACTATGATGAAAAGTGTGATATGTTTTCAGGTATCTCCTATACTAATAGAGCCACATGCTCACCGGTTTGCCACATGATGTAGGCCTATGGACTGAACAAGAAACCACCAAAAATTTTAACCAGTCATCGTTCTCACAACACTGAGGACCAGTCATTCGAAATGACTTCTCCATGCATTTTATGCATTGGTAAAAGCACTATGATGAAAAGTGTGATATGTTTTCAGGTATCTCCTATACTAATAGAGCCACATGCTCACCGGTTTGCCACATGATGTAGGCCTATGGACTGAACAAGAAACCACCAAAAATTTTAACCAGTCATCGTTCTCACAACACTGAGGACCAGTCATTCGAAATGACTTCTCCATGCATTTTATGCATTGGTAAAAGCACTATGATGAAAAGTGTGATATGTTTTCAGGTATCTCCTATACTAATAGAGCCACATGCTCACCGGTTTGCCACATGATGTAGGCCTATGGACTGAACAAGAAACCACCAAAAATTTTAACCAGTCATCGTTCTCACAACACTGAGGACCAGTCATTCGAAATGACTTCTCCATGCATTTTATGCATTGGTAAAAGCACTATGATGAAAAGTGTGATATGTTTTCAGGTATCTCCTATACTAATAGAGCCACATGCTCACCGGTTTGCCACATGATGTAGGCCTATGGACTGAACAAGAAACCACCAAAAATTTTAACCAGTCATCGTTCTCACAACACTGAGGACCAGTCATTCGAAATGACTTCTCCATGCATTTTATG